>NC_048220.1:56577469-56877469 GCF_002007445.2 Ailuropoda melanoleuca | reverse complement strand
GCACTTTCACTCATTTAAAGGGCCCTATTTTATACTCTTAACTGAAGTTTGCTTCCCACCTTTAGTATTTTCTTAAACAATTTGCTTACAATGAAGTGCACTTTAGTACCCCCAACATCAAGTAATGGGATGCTGAATATCAGAAAGCCTTAATTTTTTTTTTGGTTGATATTGTATTTTTAATTCTTTTTTTTTTTCCTTTTCGTTCGGAAATACTTTAATACTTACAGAACATATTCAAGAATAAGACCAGTACACAAAACCCTTGTATACTCTTTAGCCAGATTCACTTATTGATAAAATTTTGTACCATTTGCTTTATCATTTATTCTCTCCCTCTTTTTTAAAGATTTATTTATTTATTTATCTATCTATCTATCTTAGAGAGAGAGTACAGGGTGAGGGGGAAGGGGCAGAGTGAGAGGAAGAGAAAGAATCTGGAGCAGATTTCCCACTGAGTGGGGAGCCCAACGCAGGGCTCTATCTTACTACCCTCAGAAAATGACCGAAGCCTAAATCAAGATCAGATGCCTAACTGACTGAGCCACCCAAGGCACCCTATTCTCTGTCTTTTTATGTATAAATACACTATAGTCTGAATGCTTGTGTCCCCATAAAATTCGGATGTTGAAATCTGAATCCCCAGAGTGATGGTGTATTAGGAGGTGGGACCTTTGAGAGGTCACTGGGATTAGTGCCCTTAGAAAAGAGTCCTGAGAGCACTCTCTTGCCTCTTCTGCTATGTGAAGTTACAATAAGACAGCTCTCACCAGAGACCAAATCTGTTGATACCATGACCCTGGGCTTCTCAGCCTCCGTAACTGTGAAAATTACATTTCTGTTGTTTATTAGTCACTCGGTTTATAGTATTTTTTTTATAGCAACCTGAATGAACTAAGACTGTATATGTGTATGTTTGTATTTATATACATACATATATATATACATATATACATACATATATATATACATATATATATGTATGTATATATATATACATACATACCACTTTATGTATAAAAAATAGGTACAATTTTTTTCAACATCATTTGAAAGTAAGTTGCATATGCCATGAATCTTTACTTCTAAACACTTTGGTGTGTATTTCCTAAGAACAAAAGTATACTCTTACATAATTTTAGTACAGCTCAAACTGTACAGCTTACACATTGATACAATCTTTTTATCTAATCTACTACCCTTTTTGCATGTTTCTCAAATGACCTGATGATGTCCTTTACAGCATTCTTTTCCTTCCATGATAGGATCCAGTCTAGTATTGCCTTAGCTATTCTATCTCTTTAGACATCTTTAATCTGGGACATTTCCACAGCCTCCAAGCTTTCATTTTCAGACTAGTGCATTCTTATTCCATGGAAGGCCTCATAAACTCAGACTATGTATTGAAGAACAATGTCTCCTCTCCTCAACCCCTCTCCAAACCTAAGACATTTTAATCAGTCATTTCAAATTGTGTCAGACATGTGATTTCAATTATAGATTATACTTTTCTCAATGTTATCTGTTTGAAAGTGAAAGAAATAAAACCAAAAACTCCTCAATCCTAGTTTTTAGTATCCCAGAAATAAGGATAATAAGCATATTGCATGGAATCTGGGAACTTACTGGACCTCATTAGGAATGGCATTATTTAGCAGAGCCCTTTAAAAGTTTAAAGTTTTAGGGAACACTTTTTCTGATAGTCATTATTTGTAAGAGTCTTTTCAGGAAATTTTTAAAAGAGTGGTATCCACGTTCCTTTAAATATACTTCATTTGTGTTCTAGCTTAAAAAAAATCAGAGGCATACTTATTAAAGAACTGCTGTAATAAATGGTAAAAAAAATCAATTGCCAAAAAAATCAAAGATATTGAAAATCAGTAGCACCATTTTTGTTTTCTAGGCACTAATGAGACAGTCTAAATAACTTATGAATAGCTGCCTTGTTGGGTCTTTCACTGAGGAAAGTCTTCTGATGAGAAATACTAAGCATATGTTCTCTCCTCCAATATCCAGCTCTTTCTCTCACGCCCTCCTCCTCCCTCTTCTTAGGTACGCAAAGAAGGTCTGCTTGCACTGAGGCCTTGAGGTTGCAGCCTGGATACCCATCCACCTTGTAACCCAGAGAATCATGCCCACCCTCCTCTCATGATTGCCCTGGAATGCATGCTCTCTGAGTGAGCAACTCTTAATGAAGACCTGCCTAATTATTCTGCATAGCGACTTGGACAAGAGCCTGTGAGAAAGAGCTAATGGCTTATAAATGTGAATATAAACTTAAATAGGTCAGTGAAACACAGAACACTTTCTCAGTCCCACCCAGAATGCAAATACTGACTTAGAGGTTTCTACCAAAAGCAATATTTTGCCCTGACCTAAATTATTTGGCTGTCATGGCTGCATACAAATGGTGAAGGGAGATGCCATTTCCGACATGCGGTGTCTAGTTGAGTTAATGTATTCTCTTCCTAAGGTCTATAGGTAATAGCCAGCACTTATTAAATACTAACGTGTCAGCTATTATTCTAAGGATGTTTTAAATAGATTAAGTCCTTCAGTGCTCACAACAACGCTATAAGGTAGGTAATATCATTATCCCCATTCTAAAGATGAGAAAACTGAGATAGAGAAAAGTTGAAGAACTTGCCCAAGTTCACAACACAATTAAACTTTAAGTCTCTAATACTTTCCAATAGAAGGTGCTATGGATGGAATCCTTGTGTCTTCTGTCATAATTCATATGTTGAGGTCCTAACCACTAATGTCATGGTATTTGGAGATGGGGTCGTTGGGAGGTAATTAGGTTTGGATAAGGTCATTAGCGTAGAGCCCACATGTTGGGATTGGTGCCCTTCTAAGGGGGTGAGGGTACCAGAGCTCTCTCTGCCATGTAAATACACAGCAAGAAAGCAGCAGTCTACAAGCCAGGAAGAGGACTTTCACCAAGCACCCAACCATGCTGGCACCCTGATTTCAGATTTCGAGCTTCCAGAGCTGTGAGAAATAAATTTGCTACTCGAGCTACCCAGTCAGCAGTATTCTGATGTAGCAGCCCCAGCTGACTAGAGAGGAGGGAAATCTCAACACTCATATTATTCTTTCCAGTCAGAGACGGGAGCTCAAAGAACTACAGGCTCCAAGACAGCAGGCTCTTAGTAAGAGTCTTGATAAAAATTAATAATACCTCCCTCTACATATAATTCTTCCTGTTATTTTGAGGCTTCTGCATGTGACTGAAGGAAAGATTAAAGGACACTAAAAGTAGGTGAGATCGTCATTTGACAGATGGGGTGCTGAAGGCCACAGAGGCAAACTGTCATGCCTGTGAGCATTGCTAAGTTTTATTTCTAAATTTTTCCCTGACTGGACCAGATATCAAATGGAATCATAATCACTGAATCTTCTATTCTTTTTTGCTTTTTCCTTTAAAATTAATGTTATTACATTCTTAACTAAAGCTAAAGCTTTAGTGTCCCCAAAGAATGTTTCTTCCTAAATGAACTAAAAGAATATGACTGGAGAAGCAGAATAAGAAAACAAAAGGGGCGCCTGGGTGACACAGTGGTTAAGCGTCTGCCTTCGGCTCAGGGTGTAATCCCGGTGTTATGGGATCGAGCCCCACATCAGGCTCCTCCGCTATGAGCCTGCTTCTTCCTCTCCCACTCCCCCTGCTTGTGTTCCCTCTCTCGCTGGCTGTCTCTCTCTGTCAAATAAATAAATAAAATCTTTAAAAAAAAAGAAAACAAAAAACCTTATAATAGAGGCTTGTATTCTTAAATTAATTTCTTAATTATTGGAATCAGTGCTTTTGTAATCCCTTGTGGCTTTTCTTTAAAATTTGGGGGGTTTGTAATTTATGGGATTGACAGTTTTTCTTTTTTTTTAATTTTTAATTTTAATTTTTTTTGATGTAAAGTTTAATGATTCATTAGTTGTGTATAACAGCCAGTGCANTCTACTTAAAGGCAGGATATAAATTCTTTCACTGGAGACAGACTCTTATCAGCCCAGAGATGATTATAGATGAATCTGCAAATAAATCTTACTCCATTAGTTTCCTCCCATATATCTACCTTTCTACAGTTTGCTGCCCTTGGAAGCCAAAAACTGCTTTCCTTTGTCCTGTCATTTCTCTACTAATGTATTGTTCTTTATTGAAGATGCTGTGTAATATGTAAGCTGAAATTCTAAGTTGCCATTTTTAGGTACTTTTTTTAAAAAAATATTTTATTTATTTATTTGACAGAGAGAGACAGCCAGCAAGAGAGGGAACACAAGCAGGGGGTGTGGGAGAGGAAGTAGTGGGCTCCCAGTAGAGCAGGGAGCCCGATGTAGGGCTCGATCCCAGGACCCTGGGATCAGACCCTGAGCCGAAGGCAGACACTTAACGACTGAGTCACCCAGGTGCCCTGCCATTTTTAGTTACTTTTGGCTTAGGTTTCTCTAACGTGATGTGCACTGAATGCGTTAATAAACTTTGTTTTCTCTTATTAATGTATCTTTTTGTCAAAGACTATCAGCTAAAAACCAAAGGTAGACAGAGGTAAAGTTTCAAAGATATCCCGGCAACTCTAGCTGACAGCCAAGTATATTCAGGGCAATCATAAACCTACAAGTTTTGACAACCACTAGGATGAAATCCGGAGTGATGAATTTTCCTTCACTGTTTTCTGCAATGTCCCCCACATTAGGAATGAAGTATGACAGAATGGAGAAGAAGACAAGGAGTTTCTCAAGAAGTCAACTCTCTGGTACATTTAAGTGATCTCATTGTTCAGTTCGGGTTTATTATAGTGTCCAATGATGAAACACATTTAAGTTAAGAAGTGGTCTATTTTCGTGGTGATTGTGCCTGCCTTAATGACTACTTCCCCTTGCAGTTATGGGCAATTTTCCCTTTCATTTAAGACAATTCTAAGACCCCACCAGGCAGAAGTTGATTTGGGGGCTTCATGCTGACCTGGCTTCACTGATTGGGTCTTGGTAAGCTCGCCTCCTAAACATTTTCATTCTTTAGTCTTAAGAGTCTTTTTAAGAAAAATTAAAAATGTTAATGTTCTGGATTCAGACTTTAGTATTCAAAATCCTTTTCAGGTGTGCTCACATATAACCACATAACATCTGGTGAATTTCTCAGAAAATGTTGGCCTACATAGTCTTTGAATTTAGTTCATGATGCTATCAATTAAATTTAAAATAACCGAAAATATGACTTAAAATTTCCTCCACTCAGCTTCACACATGATCACTTTTAAGGAAGCCAAATACAACCTTATTTTTGGCTGATGAACCATACATAGAAAACCACATTTCTGCATTTGTATAAAATAGAGACCTATGTGAAGAACTTGTAGCAAGTGCTCCAAATGATACTTCTCCAGGAATAAATATGTAGAAAATCACTCTTTGCTTTGTTGAACTAGTTAGGTTTTTTTTCTGGAGACACCAGTGGCTATATTTTACTCTTCTCTTTCTGTTAGTTATTCTAGCTCCAAAAATGAAAATTACACCCTGAGAACGGTTTCTCTTATCATTCATTTTTCTCTGCACTCAAGGAACAGAGAAACAACCTCAATCATAAAGTTTCCAGAGGTATTGCTTATCTTTCTCATCCTGCCTAATTGCCTTAAAACGGATGTTACAATGCTCCACCTGTATGCCACTCTGACTGCAGCCACTCCAGCGGCTTTCCTGCTCCAGACAGGAAAAGACTCTGTCCTGGGGAAGACATCTTCTCACTGCAGGCTCCTGCATCCACGACTTACTGAGAGCCTGAAGAACACCTTGCACATCAGGTCAGTTTCTTTTTCTTACCCCTAACCCCCCTTTCAATCCCCTTTCCCACGAGAAGCATCCTTTCACAGGGAGACTCTGTCTTTGGGTGTATCATTTTTGTGTGAAGCAGACAGCTTCACTGATATGAAAGAGGAGGAGCCAACATCAAGGGCAGGGACCATAATACTTATCTTGCTGTGTGGTGTTTATTTCCCTGTTTCTCCCTCTGGATTATGAGAATCTTGAGGGCAGGAACTATGTCTTGGTGTCCCTATATCTGACCAAGAATAAATGTCCAATACATTTAAAAAATTACTTAATTAATCATAGTACTCTTTAATCTTGCCTCTAACAGCAATAAATATAAACAAAGTAGGTAGATGACCCAGCAAATAGTAAGTCTAAAGACAAACTAATTGGAGCTTACCTGTACTGGGGATTAAGAATAATGAACATTTTGGATCTCTGAGAAAATTTTTATTCAGATATATGAGGTAGGTTATCTATACACAAGGTTCTAAAATCCAGCAATGGAAAAGAAGCAAGAAAACAAAGACTGAGGAAGTTCTGCTTCTTGTAAGCAAGACAACTTTCTAATGACTATATATCCTATAACAGCTGGGTTGGCCAACTCCCTTTTTCAGCATGCACTTTGGGCCTATGAACTTTGCTTTTAGCCTGGAAACAGGAAAAATCATTGGTTTTTCAAAAGAAATTATCCTCATAAATTTGGGCATCCCTGATCTTTGAAAAAGAGAACAGAACTCTCAAGCAGGGTTGAACCATAATGTGGTTTTGTGTTGGGAAGTAAGAAAAACAACCTGAACGCTGAAGCTCCCCGCCCATAAATGAGTGCCATTGGCTGTATCTGGAAACCTCCTCTCCACCCACCAAAACCTAGCAACAACTCAATACCTCTGTGATGTGTGCAGTTCCTTAGACAAACTGTCTGTCATCCTGGAGAGTACATTTTCACGTGGTTTCTTTAACAGACAGTCAGAGAAGAAAGAATAATACCAATGACTCCACAGCTGCTTCTGCATGAGGCCAGGGTTTCCCATCCATACTGTAGTATTTGGCCCCCAAATCACTTTTTACACTCCATAGTGCATGTCTGCATAGCAAGGAAGGAAAGGGAATTGGAACTACATGGGGCCACAGGAGAAATGGAATTGCTTCTCTTGGCATTAGGTGCTAGGCAATCTAAGAAACTACTCCCTGGGACAGTTCTTTTTTGACTTCAAGTGATCTGACTGCTGGAACAGCCAAAGTCGAGATGGATGTTCCTAACATCTTGACACCTAGGCCCAGCCCTGGAGCTGCCAACAGGCCTACTGAGGGAACTCTTGGGGCACCCTGATTCCCCTTCCCCACAAGAGCCACCGGGAGGACTTTAAATGTAGTGGTTAATAGCTTCGACATCACACAGACTTCAGTTTAAATATCAGCTCTGCAACAGTCTAACTTGTACAGAAGCATCTCTGAGTCCCAGGTTCTTTACCTGTAAAAGGGAAATACTGATACTAACCTTGTAGGCTTATTCAGAGGGAGGAGGGGATAAAATGAAGTCAAAGGACCAAAGAACAAAGCAAGCATATAGGAAGTGCTCAACGACAGTAGCTAATGTTACAATTCCCTCCTCTTTCCTACTGTTCCTCCGTATTCCTTTCCCTTCCCTCACTCTTCCTTTACATGGCCACCTGGTCTCTGCCTCAGGCTTGCCAGAGACATCTAAGGAGACCCATAGTCCCTGCATAGGCAGCCTCTCTGCCTGGAGACCCCAACAGCTATCATTCAAAATTATCAGCTTCTCCACCACAGGATGCTTTGCCAACCTGCTAACACTCCCAAGCACTTTCACTCATTTAAAGGGCCCTATTTTATACTCTTAACTGAAGTTTGCTTCCCACCTTTAGTATTTTCTTAAACAATTTGCTTACAATGAAGTGCACTTTAGTACCCCCAACATCAAGTAATGGGATGCTGAATATCAGAAAGCCTTAATTTTTTTTTTGGTTGATATTGTATTTTTAATTCTTTTTTTTTTTCCTTTTCGTTCGGAAATACTTTAATACTTACAGAACATATTCAAGAATAAGACCAGTACACAAAACCCTTGTATACTCTTTAGCCAGATTCACTTATTGATAAAATTTTGTACCATTTGCTTTATCATTTATTCTCTCCCTCTTTTTTAAAGATTTATTTATTTATTTATCTATCTATCTATCTTAGAGAGAGAGTACAGGGTGAGGGGGAAGGGGCAGAGTGAGAGGAAGAGAAAGAATCTGGAGCAGATTTCCCACTGAGTGGGGAGCCCAACGCAGGGCTCTATCTTACTACCCTCAGAAAATGACCGAAGCCTAAATCAAGATCAGATGCCTAACTGACTGAGCCACCCAAGGCACCCTATTCTCTGTCTTTTTATGTATAAATACACTATAGTCTGAATGCTTGTGTCTCCATAAAATTCGGATGTTGAAATCTGAATCCCCAGAGTGATGGTGTATTAGGAGGTGGGACCTTTGAGAGGTCACTGGGATTAGTGCCCTTAGAAAAGAGTCCTGAGAGCACTCTCTTGCCTCTTCTGCTATGTGAAGTTACAATAAGACAGCTCTCACCAGAGACCAAATCTGTTGATACCATGACCCTGGGCTTCTCAGCCTCCGTAACTGTGAAAATTACATTTCTGTTGTTTATTAGTCACTCGGTTTATAGTATTTTTTTTATAGCAACCTGAATGAACTAAGACTGTATATGTGTATGTTTGTATTTATATACATACATATATATATACATATATACATACATATATATATACATATATATATGTATGTATATATATATACATACATACCACTTTATGTATAAAAAATAGGTACAATTTTTTTCAACATCATTTGAAAGTAAGTTGCATATGCCATGAATCTTTACTTCTAAACACTTTGGTGTGTATTTCCTAAGAACAAAAGTATACTCTTACATAATTTTAGTACAGCTCAAACTGTACAGCTTACACATTGATACAATCTTTTTATCTAGTCTACTACCCTTTTTGCATGTTTCTCAAATGACCTGATGATGTCCTTTACAGCATTCTTTTCCTTCCATGATAGGATCCAGTCTAGTATTGCCTTAGCTATTCTATCTCTTTAGACATCTTTAATCTGGGACATTTCCACAGCCTCCAAGCTTTCATTTTCAGACTAGTGCATTCTTATTCCATGGAAGGCCTCATAAACTCAGACTATGTATTGAAGAACAATGTCTCCTCTCCTCAACCCCTCTCCAAACCTAAGACATTTTAATCAGTCATTTCAAATTGTGTCAGACATGTGATTTCAATTATAGATTATACTTTTCTCAATGTTATCTGTTTGAAAGTGAAAGAAATAAAACCAAAAACTCCTCAATCCTAGTTTTTAGTATCCCAGAAATAAGGATAATAAGCATATTGCATGGAATCTGGGAACTTACTGGACCTCATTAGGAATGGCATTATTTAGCAGAGCCCTTTAAAAGTTTAAAGTTTTAGGGAACACTTTTTCTGATAGTCATTATTTGTAAGAGTCTTTTCAGGAAATTTTTAAAAGAGTGGTATCCACGTTCCTTTAAATATACTTCATTTGTGTTCTAGCTTAAAAAAAATCAGAGGCATACTTATTAAAGAACTGCTGTAATAAATGGTAAAAAAAATCAATTGCCAAAAAAATCAAAGATATTGAAAATCAGTAGCACCATTTTTGTTTTCTAGGCACTAATGAGACAGTCTAAATAACTTATGAATAGCTGCCTTGTTGGGTCTTTCACTGAGGAAAGTCTTCTGATGAGAAATACTAAGCATATGTTCTCTCCTCCAATATCCAGCTCTTTCTCTCACGCCCTCCTCCTCCCTCTTCTTAGGTACGCAAAGAAGGTCTGCTTGCACTGAGGCCTTGAGGTTGCAGCCTGGATACCCATCCACCTTGTAACCCAGAGAATCATGCCCACCCTCCTCTCATGATTGCCCTGGAATGCATGCTCTCTGAGTGAGCAACTCTTAATGAAGACCTGCCTAATTATTCTGCATAGCGACTTGGACAAGAGCCTGTGAGAAAGAGCTAATGGCTTATAAATGCGAATATAAACTTAAATAGGTCAGTGAAACACAGAACACTTTCTCAGTCCCACCCAGAATGCAAATACTGACTTAGAGGTTTCTACCAAAAGCAATATTTTGCCCTGACCTAAATTATTTGGCTGTCATGGCTGCATACAAATGGTGAAGGGAGATGCCATTTCCGACATGCGGTGTCTAGTTGAGTTAATGTATTCTCTTCCTAAGGTCTATAGGTAATAGCCAGCACTTATTAAATACTAACGTGTCAGCTATTATTCTAAGGATGTTTTAAATAGATTAAGTCCTTCAGTGCTCACAACAACGCTATAAGGTAGGTAATATCATTATCCCCATTCTAAAGATGAGAAAACTGAGATAGAGAAAAGTTGAAGAACTTGCCCAAGTTCACAACACAATTAAACTTTAAGTCTCTAATACTTTCCAATAGAAGGTGCTATGGATGGAATCCTTGTGTCTTCTGTCATAATTCATATGTTGAGGTCCTAACCACTAATGTCATGGTATTTGGAGATGGGGTCGTTGGGAGGTAATTAGGTTTGGATAAGGTCATTAGCGTAGAGCCCACATGTTGGGATTGGTGCCCTTCTAAGGGGGTGAGGGTACCAGAGCTCTCTCTGCCATGTAAATTCACAGCAAGAAAGCAGCAGTCTACAAGCCAGGAAGAGGACTTTCACCAAGCACCCAACCATGCTGGCACCCTGATTTCAGATTTCGAGCTTCCAGAGCTGTGAGAAATAAATTTGCTACTCGAGCTACCCAGTCAGCAGTATTCTGATGTAGCAGCCCCAGCTGACTAGAGAGGAGGGAAATCTCAACACTCATATTATTCTTTCCAGTCAGAGACGGGAGCTCAAAGAACTACAGGCTCCAAGACAGCAGGCTCTTAGTAAGAGTCTTGATAAAAATTAATAATACCTCCCTCTACATATAATTCTTCCTGTTATTTTGAGGCTTCTGCATGTGACTGAAGGAAAGATTAAAGGACACTAAAAGTAGGTGAGATCGTCATTTGACAGATGGGGTGCTGAAGGCCACAGAGGCAAACTGTCATGCCTGTGAGCATTGCTAAGTTTTATTTCTAAATTTTTCCCTGACTGGACCAGATATCAAATGGAATCATAATCACTGAATCTTCTATTCTTTTTTGCTTTTTCCTTTAAAATTAATGTTATTACATTCTTAACTAAAGCTAAAGCTTTAGTGTCCCCAAAGAATGTTTCTTCCTAAATGAACTAAAAGAATATGACTGGAGAAGCAGAATAAGAAAACAAAAGGGGCGCCTGGGTGACACAGTGGTTAAGCGTCTGCCTTCGGCTCAGGGTGTAATCCCGGTGTTATGGGATCGAGCCCCACATCAGGCTCCTCCGCTATGAGCCTGCTTCTTCCTCTCCCACTCCCCCTGCTTGTGTTCCCTCTCTCGCTGGCTGTCTCTCTCTGTCAAATAAATAAATAAAATCTTTAAAAAAAAAGAAAACAAAAAACCTTATAATAGAGGCTTGTATTCTTAAATTAATTTCTTAATTATTGGAATCAGTGCTTTTGTAATCCCTTGTGGCTTTTCTTTAAAATTTGGGGGGTTTGTAATTTATGGGATTGACAGTTTTTCTTTTTTTTTAATTTTTAATTTTAATTTTTTTTGATGTAAAGTTCAATGATTCATTAGTTGTGTATAACAGCCAGTGCACCATGCAATATGTGCCCTCCTTACTACCCATCACCAGCCTATCCCATTCCCCCACGCTCCTCCCCTCTGAAGCCCTCAGTTTGTTTCTCAGAGTCCATAGTCTCTCATGCTTCATTCCCCCTTCTGATTACCCCCCCTTTCTTTATCCCTTTCTTCTCCTCCCGATCTTTTCTAATGATAAAAGTAGTAGTTGTTTCTTAACACCTACAAGCATAAGCAATGAACTAAGCACTGATTGCATTTGAAATGGAGACTTCAAGCTAAGAACCCAGAAATACCCAAGGGTATTTTTTTTTTTTTGGTTTTCACAACTTTTTTCTAAATTCTTGAATGATTCTTTCCAAGGCAGATTTTGCATAAAAACCTAGATTTCTACCTTCTTATTTAAAAACCCAAACTGTGGCAAAAGTAGGACAACATTATCCTATGGCAACAATCAAGTTAAGCTGAGTAATGGCTGAGCCTATAAAAATACTTTTTTGTTCAGTTAAAAGAGCCAGCACTACTGTGGAGCTGTGTGGGAGGTAGAAAAGAAAGGAAAAAGAGTAAAACAGCCATCAGGCCTCCGTGATGTATTATACCTGGGCAGTGGACTTTGGAAGTAAACAACCTTACAAAAGAAGGGAATGAAAACAGCAAACCAAGGAGTATTTAAAACAAAACTCTAGGAAGTGTTCTCAGTATGGGCAGAGAAAATAAGAGGTAAGGGAGACAAATACTAGACATTCAGGGAGAGTATGAAGATTTTTTTTCTTTTCCATGCAAATTGCAACCAAGTCAGAACTCCTGTCTATGAAGTTAAAAGTAGGTTGGAGAGGAATAAATAAATTAATAGTGCACCTAGAGTCCTTGAACGGTACCTGACACATAGCAATCATTCAATAAATGTAGATCATCACCACCATCATCTAACAGGAAGAGAAGGAAAAATGAACAAATGGGACATTCTACCACGCAACTCTACAGCAATACATATAAGTATAACCTGTGTGTTTCGAAATGTTGCCACTTTGTGTTTAGAAAGCCGACAAGTTTTTAGTTTAATGAATGCAATCTCCCATGAGTTTTTGGCAACCCAAACAGTATGTTTTGGCTATTTACACACAATTTATGCTATTGAACTTACAATCTTTCTCCAGCCCACTAATTTCCCATCCACTATTCAGAAAAAAAATCACAAAAACCTAATAATCTAGTGAGAAACTTCTCTTCATTTGATATAAAGTATCCCTTGTAACTCTGCTGTATTATATAAATGGTGGTTCCCTTCAGTAAATAGTACTTATTAACTGTGGAAACCATATTTACATGCCTTGGTAAACAATGAATTATTCTGAAGACCTGATTTAGTAAATACTGTGGTTTGTGGGATTTCGGCACAGAATTACAAAATCAAATATAGAAGGAAATCTCTATGGCTTTTATCTAACTTTCAAGGAGGAGAGACATTTAAAAGTCCTTTTACTGTATAACTTGATCAAGTTTCAGAAAATGGAAAAACATTTTTAAATGATCTTTAAAGAAAGTAAAACTACTTAGCATGACTTAGGGTTTTAAAAACAGATTTAAACAAAGTAAGAGGAAAATTGAGTTAGAGATTCCAGACAGGCAACTGACCATACATTTAACTTCATATTGGTGATTAAAAATAATATAGTTATTTATCCAATAATAATAACACTTATTTTTTAGGTGAAACTCAATCAAATGCATCATTAATTCATATATAATAAAATAGAACTGGACAACTATTTAAAAGTAAACCTTTAAAAATTTTTCTCACATCAATTTCTTTTTTAAAAAGGTTGAGAAAAAATGTGCACAATGTCACTTTTAAACAAGTTTGATTTCAGCTTTGCCTCCTTAAGAGTTACAGATTTTCAGATACGGAGACAGTCTTCAATAATTAAGCAGGTTCTAATCAAAATGCACAGCCCTGAAAGAAAACTAAGTGTTTTAAATTCACACCTTTATATCCTTTTCTTCTTCTCCGAAGCAATTATGATAGAGAATCATAAGAACTGGAAGCAAGCATGGGTTCAGGCATATATGCTTACGTGAATTTGCAAGATCAAACACTATATTTGAGAAGAAGATAGCAGGAATGTACATCTCCCTGGGGTTTATCCATGAAAACTTCTAAGACACTTCAAAGACGTCTCTTCTCAGATAATTTCCCTAGCTGTTTAAGTTGATAAGGGCCTGTTTTCATCTGACTATGAATTTGAATTTGTTGTTGCTGTGAAAAATTGTTATATTTACTTCTATATATTATTATAAAGAGGGAGGAAAAAACCTATAATCTGCTGAAAGAACACTATCAGGATATGATTGCTAAATGACCCCCTCAGCATTTTCCATTTCCCAACACATCATTACATTGAGCAGCATTTTAGGGTAATTGTCATATGCATGTAAAGCCTCTCAGAGTCTCCTCGCAGAATTAACAGCAAAACACTACCTGTGGTCAATCCACTCTACCCATCATCTTCCAGCATAATCATGGGGAGCTTGTCGCAGAGCCACAAGGGCAGCTCCTGGACCACAGGCCACTAGGGATGCATATTCATCAATGATCCCAGAATGACAATGACTTAGGGAAAGCTTTTCATGCTGGTTCCTGTTTGGAAAGTGCTAGATTTTCTGGAGGCAAGGAGGTAAGAGAGGAAAGGTAGCATTTCTTAGATGTGAAGGAAAAAGAAACTCCTCAATACTCTGGCCAATTTGTGGACAGAAAAGTCCGCCTTTATCCAATCGGGACAGTGGACCAGAAAGGGAGGCTACCCTCTGCCACACACTGCACACGGACGGGGCTGTGTCTCCTCTGCTGCACTCACTGAAGCCATCGGTCAGGAGAGCTGACTACCCTAGGCCCAATATTTCCACCCAGATCCCACAGGGCCAAGAGCTGTATAAAGCTAGACCTAAATCATGGTTAGAAAAGAGGAAGGAAATGCCTTCACTAAGTAAACATCCAAGACAGGTCTTTTTGCACATTCGTGATATCCAACTCTTCCTATGAGAGAGTGGCAAGCATTATGAAATCTCCACCATGTCCTGTAAAGGCATAATAGTGAAACCTAGACAAATTTTTTAATCTGGTCACTGGGTCTGAGGGCTCCAACACAACACATGGGAATAAATTTCTGCCTTTATTTAATATTAAAGAAGAGAAAGATGGGGGGGGAAAGCAATTTAGTGCATGTAAATGACATTTCTGGCGTTTCCATGACCCTTCTTGCACATGTCTTATCGGACTAATCACTCTCATGAAAGTAATATTCTGTTCATATATGAGCATATAAAAACACATCACTCTATTTTTAACCTAATGGCCACTGCTGAACAATTAGTGATTACCTAATAGCATGATTTCTTGGCTTAATGAGTTACTTTAACTGAATTGGAACTCTGCCTTTCTTTTATTCACTGACCTTTCATGGTAACCTAAACAAATTCAATGGCAATTTATCTCAGGGTCCTTTCAAGTATTCAAAACATATTTACAGATCTTTCCTAAAGTCTGAGAGCATTCTACAATGCAGACCAAATCTATTCAGACTGAGAACCTCAAAATCATTTCATAATAATACAAATGCTAAGTAGAGGCACATGACCTTCAAATGAGCTACCTCTGCACAATTAAAATATTACATGACCCTATTGAAAGAATGTAGAACTCCTGTTAATAAGATATAATTTCCCACAGCCTCAAAAGCCCTTAAATTGTGGTGATGGTACTTGGGCTTCCCATGGCAAATAAGGAAAAATAAGTCTCCACGAGACTTCAATATGTTTCTTTGCCTCTGGCTGTTTTCCGGAAGAAGAAAAGAAAAGTCTATCTTATTCTGACACAATTAAGATACTGTTTGCTATGAAGATTTTAAACTTTAGACTATCAGAAATGTAATTATCATATAGTTAAAGAAACAAAGTGTCCAAGAGGCCACAATATTTGTCCTTCACATTTGATTGGGCAGGTAAGATTAGATTTTCTATTTCTGATCCCAGGGGCTTGAACAAAGGTCAAATTTTGACCCAAATTCTGACACCAATGTATTTACTATAAAACTCCAAACATGCTACTAGAGTAAGGACATTATAGAAGACAGGTTAATGTACATTACCAATTTAAAGAGTGTTTAAGATTAGCCACTGCACAAGAAGTCTTATAGCTTATGAAAGAAATTTGACAGAGGTTTTCCCAAATTTGATGACAACCCTAAAATTAATATCTTATGACATTAAGAGTAAATTATGAAGGAAAATTTTTGAATCAAATACACTAGAGAAAAGGTTGAGTTTTATTTCTATTCTCCTTATAGTCAATGATACTACAAATTTTATCATGATCAAGGAGTGATTAAAAACTATCAAGCCAAAAAATGCATGAGAAAATTAAGTAAATGTGTCAGGCATTACAGCAATGAAAATATATTATTTTTCTGGATTATATAATGTTTGTTAAACAGTTTTTCATATAAGTCATGTGCTTTGATTTCTGTTCTTATTCTAAAAGCTTATATTTCATGTCTACTTTTGCATTTGTTGATTTGGATTTTTTTTTTTTCTTAAAAGGAGCCCTTCAAAATAAAAGCCCCAGCCCCATACACCTGGATTTGGTCCTACTGGGGGTTGGGAAAGATTTTAATGGGGAAATAATTTCTGAACTGAGACTATAAAGTTATGTAGGTATTCACTAGGTGAACAGAGAAGAACATGAGAGTGCTTTAGGCAGGAGGACAAGCAAGAGGGGATTTTGGAGGAGTATCCACAGCAAGCCAGGGAAACTGAATACAGTTCAGTATGATAGGGCCATGGGGAACATGGGGCAGAAGAACATCAAATGTGGTTAGTTACAAACGTGAACATGCTACAAACATGAATGAATCTCAAAAATGTTATGTTAGGTGAAAGAAGCCAAATATATAAGACTACATATATTATATGATTCTATTTATATGAAATACTCAGAATAGGCAGATACATAGAGTCAGGAAGCAGATTATTTTTATTTAAGATTTTATTTATTTATTTGACAGAGAGAGAGAGAGACAGCAAGCGAGGGAGGGAACACAAGCAGGCGGAGTGGAAGAGGAAGAATCAGGCTCCCAGCGGAGCAGGGAGCCCAATGTGGGGCTCAATGCAGGGCTCGATCCCAGGATCCTGGGATCACGCCCTGAGCCGAAGGCAGACACTTAATGACTGAGCCACCCAGGCACCCCAGGAAGCAGATTATTGATTGCTGGGGACTAGGGGATTGGAGAATGGGGAGTGACTGCTTATTAAGTACGGGGTTTCCTTTTGCGGTAATGAAAAGTTCTAGAACCAGATAGTAGTGATGGTTGCATGACATATATTTTGAAATGGTTACAATGAGGATCCCTGAGGAACGCAAACACTTAAACCCAAATAGAAGAGGTAATGCTGAGAAAGAGGACAGTAGCCTAACAGGACAGGAAACCTAAGGAACTAAACCCCGTCCCTTGGAAATGGCCACTGATGCCTCGGAGTCCTGGGCAGGAGTGGCTGTGATAAAGTGGTGGAATTAGAATCTCTACTGGAGCTGACTGAGGAATGAGTGGGAGCAAAGGAAATGATGAAGTGAAGACAAGAATTCCAAGAAGACCAGAGAGAAATGGAGAGAAGGGCTGGTGTTCTCTAGGTTGTGAGAAAAACACTAGCCATGCTTTGAAGGAAATAAGAACAGTGTGAATGGGGCAATGAAAAATGGGCCAGGTTAGAACACTGACTACTTCAGAGATGGGTTAAAAGAATGGAGTGTGAAGTAGGTCTTTGAATCCATACTGTCCAACATTAGTTAATCTGGCTGTGTCATAGTGCTTCATACATCGTTGACTGTGCTGAGAACTACTGATTTATTTGAAGGTAACATTATTGTTAATGATCTGTCTGCCAGCTCAGTGATTTATTAACTAGGATTCTGGGCTTCGCTTTATGCACCTATTTGCTTTCTACACCTAGGGAGTGTAGAAAGCACAACTTCTAGGGCTGTCTCCTGCCAGAGAAAAAACTGCCTCAGAGCTAACACAGAAACTCACATTAACATGTGAAAAATTCTGTTGGTTTCCATCCAAATAAATAGGAGTATCATAAAATCCAAAAACTGTTTGTCACTTATTAAAAAAGCCTTCCATTGGCAAAAAAAGCTTCTAGACCTCATTTTTTTCTCACAATAGCATGATGTTTCTGCTTTCTTTCCCCATCAATATGTGATTTAATGTAACAGGTACCACTGAAAACTCCAAAATTCATTTGACTGTAACGGCCAAGAGTTTGCTGATTTGAGCTGTTGAGAAAGACATTTCAGGGGGGCTGGCACTCTGCCACCAGTTCTATGGTTTGGAAACACCCCCCAAATTAATCCTTACTCTATTTTCATTCCATATGCGGCACTGCCAAAATATTGTTCATCTGCTAGAGCTAAGTACCTAGTGAAAGTCAGGGATAAAATTGCAACCTGGAGAAATAATAAAAGAATCGAAGTGAGATACACATCTGTCTGGATTGCATTTTTCACTTTTCTCAGCTAGCCTGCCCAACTCGTAATAGCTTCATCGTTCACAACTGCTGAGCAGTGGGGATTCAGTGAGATGACAGTGGAGGGCTTCTGCAAGAATTTATTCACCATCACATGCGAGATTATTTTCTGGCATTGAGGGAACAGAGCCACTCTCCAAATCATAGGCTCTAAGAGACCAACATTTCATACTAAAGGTTAAATCTTTACCTAAAGCCCTTTACTTTTTTACTTCAACTAAGAATGGTTTCCCAGTGCAACTACACTGAACTCTGGCACTGCCATTTCATACATTAATAGAACATATTTCAGAGACCAGGAGGGTAAAAGGAATAGAGACATTTTTACCTAAAATAAGAGCTATCTTAGAATTAAAAGGGGAGGGTAAAGAAGAGTTACTATACATATTAGTCTCATTCTGGATGGACTCCAAGAGATGCACTTGCACTAAAGCTATAGAGTCTGTTGGAACACTGGTTTAAGATTGTTATAAAAAAGGACTTCTTAAAAGTCAGAATTCTTCAAAAATGATACACCTTCATAAATTAGTAACTTACCTATCAGAGAAAACTTTCTAAATATTATTAGTTTATTGAGTACTTTGAATAGGGTACAAAATAATTTTATTTTGTTCTCATAAATCTCCCTTTGACCTGCTTTATCAACACTTGTTCACAGGCCCCCTCCTGGATAAAGCCTCACGAAAATATCATTGCATTGTTAAGACCCACCCAGTTGATTTCAAGGCTTTAATCTCTTATCTAATTTAAAATTTCTCCCTCTCGGGGCACCTGTGTGACTCAGTCAGTTAAGTGTCCAACTCTTGGCTTGGCTCAGGTCACGATCCTGGTCCTGAGATCGAGCCCCACCTCGGCTCTACACACTCGGCAGGGAGTCTACTAGACGTTCTTTCCCCCTCTCTTTCCCTTCCCCTCTGCTCCTCCCCCCACTAAAATAAATAAATAAATGAAATATTAAAAAACAACAACAATAAAATTTCTCCCCCGTCCTCCCCTCAGAAGCCTAGTAGAGGGAGGGAAGTAAGGCTGAGGGAGTGAGGCTGGGTGGCTTCTTCACTGTTTGTCCACTGTCCTACAATTTCTTTTCTGCTCAACAGATTCCTTTGGGACCTCTAGCACCGTTACTAAGGGAGGAGTGGAGGTGAAATGCAGAGATCATACTTGATTAGGGCATTTGTCACCTGGTTTCAGAGCTCACCGTGTAGCGAACAGCAAAACATAATCTGAAGGGCACTTTTGTGAGTACCACAAGCATTCTTTTTCTCCCCATTCAGTTAGGAAGCTCTGAGGGCAGTGTGAGTAAGGCTTCCTATGTTGGGTCACTTACAACTCCCCTTTGGCCCATGACTTCAGAGGCCTACCTGGTCTCTTCCTACTGTCTTCTTGGGTGGAGACCATTACTGGCTCCATTTCTCAAGGTCTGGCACCTGGGAAACACACACCATGTCCCCTTGTTGGAAGCTGTGCAGCTCACTCTATAACAGTTATTCCTCTTTCCTCTCCCACCAGGAGAGCTAGAAGTCAGCAGCTGACTTTTAAACTTTTTCAGATATGAGTCGGTCCTCATATCCCTCAAATTTGAGAAGACAAATATATTCCCCACATTGTTCTCTAAAGCCCCTCTCATTTGGCTTGTGATTAGGGGGAAGCAGATCACTCAATACCTCTTCCACTCCTTGGAAGGGGGTGATCATTGGGAACAAAGCACATCCACGTTCCCACCAACAGATTGTCTCTGATGGCCCCAATTGCATCTTTTCTCTTCTACCCTCAAAAGGTGTTCTGAGTCGAGTGAAAAACTGGTTTCACAATCTTAATACACCCCACATGGATAGACTGACCCCTGTTATTCTAAGCCACTGAGGTCTCTGAGATAGTAGGAAAAGTTGCATTTAACAGTTGCATTTAACCCCTGCTGTTTGTCAAGTACAGAAGGTCAAATACATGGTAGAAAGTGTCATAAGACGCTGATTTCATGGAACTTTTAACCTTAGGATAACACTGAGATGCCTTAAGAAACCATAAATTGGCACACTTATAAATAGCACCTTCTCTAGCCAAACTTACTGATTATTGATTCATCTTTTATGTCGAAAAAATATTTATGCATATATTAATTGTTTAGGATTACATAATAAAAATCTAAGATTCTGTGCTTTATTCCACTGGTTTTCCAGGGTTTCACATTTTACTTATTTCACTTTTTTAGTATTATAAACAGCAGTGTGATTAAGATCTTTATTTTTTTTCTTTAATTTGATTATACACTTAGGACACATTCCTAGAGTGACATTCTATGTAAAAGGCTATCATGTTTTTAAAATTTTTAAAAAATAAAATGTGAGATTGCTCTGTAGAACAGTTAGAAAAGTAAGAACAACATAGTTCTGATAATTAAATTCCTTTAGCATTTGCTGATCAAGAGGCTTAAGATGAAAATGGAAATGTGATTTGGAGAAGAGATTTAGTCCATTAGGAATATATTAAAAATAACATGTATTGACATATTTACTTTGTATAACTAATAGTCACTATCTAAATTGGGCTGTGATTTGCTAAAATAAAGTTCATGAAATATTTGTCCCAAGTACCTGCAACATGCAAACAATTTTTAGAGAGTTGTGGTACATTGCTAAACTTGAAAAACCTTATATAAAATGTACATCCAGGCAAAATCTACATTTTGCTTATTATAAGATTCCCTTTCTATGTATTTCAAGAGAATCTTGTTCTGTCTCCTATGCAAAGTAATTTCAAATGATGGAAAATCAATCCTTCGACCCACCCTACACTCCCAACACCAACACAAAGAAAGAAGATAATTCCTGAGAATTCCCTCCACCGTGGTCCATATGGTTCTAGCTTCCATTTTAAGTACAGTTTAAGAAAGTCAATACTAACAGGCATGCTTTAACAGACTGTATGAAACACTTTGACCAAGAACTTTGCTGATGAAAACATTTGATTCATCTGTTAACAAAGTAAAATGGTCATTGAGTCAAGCCCTTATAGAGAAAAAGAGACACTTTGTTTAGAAATTCTTATTTCCTACCTTCCAAATGAAAGAACTGAATTTATCTAACTGGAAGACTGCAGCAAATCATTTCCACAAAGTTGTAGTACTTACCAAGCAGTAACACTGATGTACTAAAGATTAGTCACATTTAAGTACTATGTCTCTTAGCTCAGAATCAGATTTTCCTTCATGCCACCACCACACATAGAGGTCAGTTCCTATCTTTCAAATGTCCCAAAATGTAGAGAGATACACAATGGTCCATATGTCGAAAGGAAACTCACCAACCTGTAGAATGATGATTCCAGAGACTGAATACGAATTTCATAGGCAGTGAGTCATTTCTTTTAAAGATTTATTTATTTATTTTAGAGAGACAGACAGAGACAGAGCACAAGTGGGAGGAGTAGGGAGAGGGGGAGAGAATCACAAGCAGACTCTCTGCTGAGCTCAAAGTCCAAGGCAAGGCTCCATCTCATGACCCTGAGATGAAATGAAAAGTCAGATGCTTAACCAACTGCACCACCCAGGCGCCCCTGGGTAGTGAGTCTTAAGTCTAGTTCTGACAAAGATTTGTGGTGTGGCATGGGGAAAGGAAAGTTGTTTCAACCCTTTGGATCTCAGAATCTTTATCTACAAAAGGAAGTTGGCCAATCATTCCTAAGGATCCTCGCAACTCTAACATTAAACAACTCCAGGAGTAAAAAATAAATTTTCTATACTATTACCAATCAGGACCATTCCCTGGAGAGATATACACTAGATAAGAGAGACAGAAAGAAGCTGGCCAGAACTGTATAGATTGGCCCTAGAGTTGATGGGAAAAGCACCCTCATTTGTGATTTCTAGACAAATGGGCCAAAACCCCGACATTTATTTGAAAGCTTTTAAGCCCCTCTAATACTGTGGTCAGTCTCAGGTTGAAGTTTTTCTTTCAAGTGTAATTGAAATTCTTATATTTTATATTCTTTGAGTAAGGCTCAGATATCTTTTCTACCGGACATTTTTAAGAATATGGACAAAACGTGATTTTAAAACCCTTTTACTTCAGAAGAGTATACCCCAACAACAACAAAATCTTGATTTTAAAAACAAAAATGTTTACAGAATGCTTTCTTTTGCTTAAAATAGTGTCTTTCTACCACAAATGAATACATAACACTGAACTAAGCTATATAAAATATGAACGGAAAATTTTCTTTTGAAAAAATTATGTAATTTTAATTTTGGTGATCTAGTCATAGTTAACAGAAATCTCTATAAATACCATGTTCTTAATTAGTGGAGCATATAACATCCATATATAANTTAACACTGAACTAAGCTATATAAAATATGAACGGAAAATTTTCTTTTTTTTTTTTTAAAGATTTTATTTATTTATTCGACAGATATAGAGACAGCCAGCGAGAGAGGGAACACAAGCAGGGGGAGTGGGAGAGGAAGAAGCAGGCTCATAGCGGAGGAGCCTGATGCGGGGCTCGATCCCAGAACGCTGGGATCACGCCCTGAGCCGAAGGCAGACGCTTAACCGCTGTGCCACCCAGGCGCCCCGGAAAATTTTCTTTTGAAAAAATTATGTAATTTTAATTTCGGTGATCTAGTCATAGTTAACAGAAATCTCTATAAATACCATGTTCTTAATTAGTGGAGCATATAACATCCATATATACGTCTTCTCACTATAGGAAGAAATATTCAGTTTTGAAATTTCAAAAAAGAATTTAATCTAGAAAGATAGCAATGATTGTTTTCCACAATTGCTGATGTGACACTAAGAATAAGTATGGACTAGTGAAGCTCTGTAGAATCTGACCAAGAAAAGAACAGGTTATTGAGGAGATAAGGCTTTTAATAATTATCATGAAAAAGGGCATGCTTGTTGGCATGAATATCTTTAAGAATTAGAAAACTATGCCATTTGCAATGACGTGGGTGGAGCTAGAGAGCATAATGCTAAGTGAAATAAGTCAGTCAGAGAAAGACAAATACCCTATGATTTCACTCATATGTGGAGTTTAAGAAACAAAACAGCTGAACAAAGGAAAAAGAGAGAGAGACAAACCGAGAAACAGATTCTTAACTAAAGAGAACAAACTGATGGTTACCAGAGGAGAGGTGGGTGGGGGGACGGGGGAAATAGGTGATGGGGATTGAAGAGCACACTCATCATCGTGATGAGCACCGAGTAATATATGGAATTGTTGAATCACCACATGGTACACCTGAAACTACTAGAACACTGTATGCTAACTCTACTGGAATTAAAGTTAAAAACTTAATAAAATTTTTTTTAAATTTTATCAGTTAAAAAAACCAACTAAAAAACTATGAAATAGAGGTGTGGCATCATCTCAAGATGGAAATATTTAAGCATGAATATAGCCTTACAGCTTAAAGAGATTAATAAAGCAATTGGATTTGCTCTGAAAGCACAGATTCTAGGCCCTCTTCCTGCAAGTCAGAAGTAAATAAATGGTACATCCTCCAGTTCATCGATTGACTAAAAGATTCATCACCCTCTAGCTCTATACTGCTTGTCAGATGCTCAAAGGGGAGTAAAGACTAACTGAGCTAATGAAACAAAAGATGTTTTATTTTAATATTTTGACCACTAACAAATTCCAAACTGATATTTCTTTTTCAAGGAATGATTTAAAAGGAAATCAGATAGCATCAAACAACATTTTTAGCACATGAGTCTCCTCTATATTACCTTTCACCAGCTTGTTCTCTTGCCCCCATTACCTCAACCCCCTCAAAACACACCCCAAATCGAAACCACTGGCGCCTTTGCACAGAGGGGAGATGTGTATGTTGCCTTTGGGATTTGAATCACCCAAACAATCCGAGTTAATTACATCAACTGATGTAACCTAATTCCTTTAAAAGAGATGTCTGGCTGTGAAGAATTTTGAATGGATATTTAAAGCTTTCCCTAGCCCCCGGAGAGAATTTGAAATTAGGAAGATATTTTTACCTAAAAAAATCAGTGTATCTTTGCAAATTCAACATTTCCCTGCTCTTTACTCACTCATATTTTTCTGTGTTCTTTTAACAATTTGGGCCTCTTACGGAACCTCCTAATACTATAGTTATGAAACTTTTATTAGTAAGAGAAAGGAAGACAGTACTTTGCCAATAAACCAACAGTAAGTCATGCTATGTAAACAACAACAAAAATAACTCTTATCCCCAAAACCATAAGATGCCCTCCACCAGGCAATGTCAGTTCTTCAAGCCATTTTTTCCCAACTATTTTCTCACAAAGGGTAGGGGATCTCAATGGTTTCCTAGGCTCTTTTCTGTTGAAGGCTATGTCCAAGTGTTGCTATCACCTCTGCGAATCTGTTTTCTGGTGCACAGATGGTAGGAGTGATTGTTTTGAAAACAATTTCTTGCATGGCCACCCCTCCAAAACCACCCAAAGCAAAATCTCTCCCACACTTCTGCATTTACACACTGGGAAAAATCTCCAAAGTTACAAGGATTTATGATATTACCAGCATGTTTTTTGCATAGTGGAGTCAAGCCATCCTAAATATTGCTTAAAACATTTTATTTGCCTAGCCATGACTGGACTGGAAAATTAGAGCAATGGCCTGGACACTGAACAAAGGAAACAGCATCATTAAAATACAGTAATTCTGTAATTCCGTCCGCTAAAACAAATGCATTTTTATGGTACTCAAAATGAAAGCCGCCATGTTGGCAGAGAAATTGAGAGTGAACATGAGCATAAATACATATCTAGTAAAGATAACTATGAGACTCATCTTTTTAAATTTCCAATTGTGGAATAGGGTTAAATCATAAACACAACTCAGGAAATTTAATTAAAGCTGACAGCACATACTTAACTTATGTGACTGTAATAAAAAGGGCATAGATCAGTGAGCTGAGGAGAAGAATGTCAGATTTAACTTAGCATTCCACGTTTATAATATTCTAAAAACACAGAAAATTCAAAGAACATCTTTCCCTAAGAAATCCTAACTAATGGGTGGGAGAAGGAGACTGGTGGAAAGTTTTACAGAAAAGCATAATGCATTCAGGAAAAACTCACCATACATAAAATTTACTATCTGATCATACATAGGAGCCACGAAACGATACGTCAGAAAAAGTAAACGAACGTCCTATTCAAGCTAAAGGCGAACCGGAACCCTCATTAGTATATGATGTGCATGTGTTCGTTTTGAGGGGCTATCAAGGGCAGCACCTCTGAGGATATCTGGGGGTCTGGTGTTTCAGAGTCTGGTGAGTGAGTCGTCATCTGCTGTGAACAATGCAAAGATGAGGTTTCTTGGAAATGTTAAGCGAGAGTTTAATGGGGCCAATTTTAAAGCTCTAGATAAATAGAATTTCTGGCCATCACAAGCACTCAGATAAGTTATCTCAGTTTCTATCTTATTCTGAATCATGGAGCTTGTGGGCAGTAAGCATTTGACTTTGTTCTGCATGTGGGTCTCTCCTCCTAGAAGGCAAGGTGACTGCTGGTAGATACAGTCTCAAAATTCTCTGATTTAGCATTAGCTTTCCCTGCCCACCTCAATACAGTAAGAGAGATATAATTCAGCCTTCACTTCCCTTAATTTATCATAGCTTCCCTTCCACAACTGCGTAAAGCAAGAAACGTATACCTCTCCCAAGAAAGGAGTGTGGGCAGATGAAAACAACAGGTCCCCTACATCAAGTCTAATGAGCCACATGTTTAAACCTAAACCACTTTCAGGACACTCCTTCAGGGGAATTACTATCAAGCACAGGCTGAGCATGATTACATCAATATTTCTTCAGAAAAAAGTGGCAAAGCAATGCCCCCCCCCAGCACACATGCATACACACATACACACACACACACACACACACACACACAAGACTAGGAAATCCCTTTTATAATCGGGCAAGCCAAAGTGGACTGTGACTCTCAACCAGCTTCCCGTTCCCTCCTACTTCATCTCCCTACTTCAACGGGTGAGAGGAGGTGATGAGCAACCCTGCCACCATCCCTACTTTCCCACGATAAAATCTGTGTTTACAGGAAAAAATAGAGTTCTAAAATTCAACAATAAAAGGAATTGTTGCCTTTTGGTAATTAGAAGAGTGAAAATTATATACGTAGAAGTCAACTGAAGAAATTGAAATTCAACCTCTATGAAAGTGAAGGGCAGAGTGGACAGGCATTCCACAGCAAGCAAGAACTTTAGATGACAAGGTCCCAACAGTGTTACTCCATGTTTTCACTGTTTCGTTTGGGGTGAGACTCTTCCATGCCTTTTCCCAGCCCAGAGACAGCTACTGGTAGCTTTACCAAACTTATGCACTCTAACAAAGACGTTTTTCACCAGTGACCTATAAGCCCAACAGGTTTACCAGGCAGCTCAGGGAAGAATTTAGATTTGGAATGCTTACTTTTAGTTCATCTAATACAACCAAATGCCATCAAATCTGGCTAAAGAATTTGCTTTCAGGAAAGATATGTCTAGCTCAAGTATCTTTAGGAAACACCCTGGAAACAATGCATCTTTAATCAGGAAAACAGAACATTTCCTTTCTGTTTACCCCAACTCAGTACCATAATGCATATTTTCTTTTCTTTTTTTTTTAATTCACAGAAACTTTATTCATAATCACCCAAAACTGGGAACAGTCCAAATGTCCATCAATGGTAGAATTAATTTCCAGAATTGAAACATAAGAAACACTTAATTTTAAATAAAATGTTTAATTACTTAAATTTATGTATTATCTATAGCAGGTAGACTGGACAGAATCAAAAGCTAGAGAGAGAGAGCTGAACGTGATAATGGATATTTTCAATATTTTGCAGTTACTAGAGTTTTAGGTTAGTTCAAATTCAGTTTCGGGATATGCTCAATTTTTAGTCTTTTTTGTTTAAAAAAATTTCTATCCATTTATCTTCTACCTAATTTCCCTCTTAAATGTCACTACATACCAATTTATTTTTTGAAAGGAATCTTTCAAATTAAGCTTCTCATTATTCAGTAGTAGTGTAGCTGTGCTATGCCTCTCCTATTAGTAGAAAAGCCAAAATTAAAATTTACAGCAGAATTGGTACAAGAATACCCAACACCACCAGACCTCATTAAAAATCCCTGAATGGATAAAAAAAAAAAAGATTACAAAAAAGCAATTGTATATAGGTAAAGTGCAAAAGAAAAGCAATTGTATGAAAACTAACGGTTTATTTCATGTATTGGGGAAAATCAATTTTACAAACAAAAGTATCCTCAAAATTCACTGTGACAAATGTATTTTTGTGTGGATGAAGAAGGCCTTCTTTTGTTACTTATAATACATCGGTTTTCAGAAAGGAAGAAGACATCAATGCCTATATGAGGAATTTAAACTCAGTGTGTCTCTGTGGGTGTGTGTCTGAGCGTGTGTGTGTGTCTGTCTGCTTCTGCCAATTCTGACTTCTGATATCCCGACACAAATACGGTGAGGCAGAGGGAGCTTTTTCTGTGAGAATTGGGCAAAATTAGAGCTAAACTGGTGCTCCTAATCCTGGGATTCAGTGAGGCATAATCTAAAGTTTTCCACTTTCTAGTAAGGCCATTCTGGAGTGAAGTCTCCATTATACTCCATACAAGCCACACATCCTCATCAAGTTACTTAAACTCACTGAACTTTAGCACCTTCACCTGCAAAACAGAGGTAAAACTTAACTAATGGTAGTGCTGCAAAAATTGAATACATTAATGCCTTTATGGAGATTAGCTCATTTTAAATAAATTATTCTTAGAGTTGGCAGGGAGCTCACTTAGTTCTTTTAGTCCAACTTTGGACCCAAGGCAGGAATTACCCTCACAAAAATCCATGACAGATGATCCTATAACCTCCAGTGAAGGAGAACACAGTATTTAAAATGTAGCCATTCCATTTATGTAAATATTTCCCATATAACAAGCCCCCAAACTACCTCCCTGTAACTCATATCCATAGCCCTAGTCCAATCCTCTAACATTAAATAAATAGTACACTTAATCCCTTCCCTTTATGATAAATCTTAAAATATTTGAAGATTATAAAATTGAAGAAATTATTAGAGAAATAACTGCCCCAAAGAGAAAGCCTTTTCTTACCAAAACTAAATATTTCTATGACATTGTTTCAAGACCTTTGGATATTCTGGTTGCTCTTCTTTGGATGTATTCTAGTTGACAAAATATTTTGTTTTTGTAATTCTATAATGTTCTCTCTAATAGGGTGACTGTTTTTCTTCCTTTTAGTGACACACTTAAAAATTTGATTTTCATAATTCAAATGGAATCTGTCAGCCACCTTGAAAAATCCACTTATCTTAGAATTTTAACTCTAATTATCTCTCTCCAAAGTTATATGCTTTTGATGATCAGTATTTTATTTTTACATTTTCTTAAGTCCACATATTAGGCATCATTATTGCTGTTTTAGACAGTCAATATTCAATGGAGTTTTCTGTTCTTCCCATTCATTTTGCATGTGAGACACCCCGTCTATGACATTTTTTCTTTCCTTTTCCATCATTTAGAGATGCCTTTAGTGGGGTCTACTGATAGTGTAATCTTTCTGTTTTTATTTTTCTGTGAATTTTAATAGATAAACAATTCAAGTGATGAGCATTTTCTGTCATTATTTTGAAGACAGTATTCCACCACCTTTGGCCTTCTAGTGTTGCACATAAAATGACTGTTGACAGTCTATTTAGAATATTTTTAAAAATCTTCTCTTGTCTCTGGTATTCTGTAGTTTGACTTTGATATGTATGGGCATAAATTTCCCCTTATTCATCCTGTTTGGGATTTTTGGGGATTCCTAAAGCTAACGATTGATGCTTTTTCTCAGTTCTGGAAAATTCTCAGCCATTGTATCTTCACATATTTAATTNGTATGGGCATAAATTTCCCCTTATTCATCCTGTTTGGGATTTTTGGGGATTCCTAAAGCTAACGATTGATGCCTTTTCTCAGTTCTGGAAAATTCTCAGCCATTGTATCTTCACATATTTAATTTCCCTCACCTTATCTAATAGGTCTTTCCTTATACTCCCATTAGATATATATTAAACATTTTTATTTTCCCCTTTTATTTTAACCTTTTCATATCTTCTATCATTTTGCCTTTGTTACATTATGAGAAATTTCTTCAGCTCTGTCTTACAGTTTACTAATCTCTCCAATTATACTTAATCTGCCATTTAGACTTCCCATGAATGTTCTCTTTTTTCCTTTCTTTTTTTTTTTTTTAGTTTCTAGAGGTTCCGTTTCCTTCCCTTTTTCATTCTTTGCATTTTAAATTCTCTTTCATTTATTTAAGCATGTGAAATATGTGTCCAGAATAGCAAAAAAATATAACATAGTGGTTGAGATCTGGGTTCTGATGTTAGACTATTCATGTTCAAATACCAACCTTCCCACTGAAGCTTTATGAGTCTGGGTCTGCTGTTTATTTCTGCTGATTCTTCCTTATAGTAGATTGTTTGTTATTTCTGATTGTTATTACTTATTCAATGGGAGTTTACCTATGGAAATTCTATGAGAGTTGAGTAAAGAGTAGGTTCCTCCAGAGAAAATGTTCGTTTCCTTCTGACGGTGCCTGGAGGTTCTACCAATTTGTGGTTACCTTAAAGGAGTTCCACAACTACCGTATCAATTATCTACATCAAATTTGTGATATTTATTAATACCATCCTCCAACACATGGGCAAAAACATTGACACTTCTCTTCTGTTTCAGTCATGGCCAATATCACTAGCTAGACATTAGACACCCAAATTAGCCTTTGTATAAGTCACATCAACATTTTTTTTTTCTTTTCTACTAAATCATTTCAGTAATATATAAACAGGCTATTATTTGGAGCATCATTTAAAAAAAAAAAAAGCCCTCTTAGAACCTCATACCCCATTTCTCTCCTTTATAGCAAAAGTCTGTTCACACACCATTTGTACCTGTTGTCCTCAACTTACTTGTTCACATTCCATCTTAAATCTGTTGCAATAAGCTTTTCCCCGCACTGTTTCACTGAAGCTGCTTTTATGAAAATCATCAATAACCTCCACCTTGCAAACGCTTTTTCACTGACCTGTCAACTGACCGATAGAGTTTATCACTTGCCTTGGATACTACTGTGGCCTAGTTTTCTCTACCTCTCTGGCTGTTCTTGTTCAGTCTCCTGGTTCCTCTGCATCTCCCTGACCTCTGGTGCCAGGCGTTGTAAGCCAGGCATTTGGGTGTTGATCTTTAATCTAATTATGAAACAGATTAGTATCATTACCTCTACCATAAGCCGAAGATGATATTGAGATTTCAAAGTTCTTCACTACTTTATCTCATGTACTTTTCATAGGAACCCAGCAAACTAAGTTTTATCAACCTGATTAATAAATCTTAACAGATGGTTTTGAGCCCTTTTGCAAGCATATGGTTATCAATGTATTAAGAACAAGTCTGTTTCCAGGCAAATCTGATCGCCTTTATTGCCAGGCGTGTTTGATGTGTAGATCAGAGGAACATTACAGACATAATTAATTGTGTTTTCATCAAGTTTTCAGACACTCACTCCTGACATTTTTTGAAGAAGAAACAATTCAATGGCTAGGAAGCTGAAAAATCAAATGCAATGAATATTGATGAATGGATCTAAATCAAAAACAGAAGGAGGTCTCTAGTGCCATTCTGTAGCTATGTCCTTACTTCATTCATTAATTGGTTGATTACTTAAATATTTATTGAGTGTTTATTTCTAGGTGCTATGTTAAGTGCTAGGTATATAAAGCTATGAACACATAAAAAAGACATTCCTGGCTTTATGGCTCCCACATTTTAGTGGGAGAGACAGGTAATAAATAAATAAAATATATTGTATATTAGTAATAAGGGCTAAGGATAATAAAAGCAGAGAAGGATGCTAAGAAGTATGTGTGTGAGGGACTAGATGGAGTGGCTTGCATAGGACTTAGTGTTATAACACATACAAGTAAAGAATTGAAGGGAGGGAGGGTGAGGGGGGCCTGCTATTGCTTTACTCACCATTGCACCACTTAACATAATGGCTAGCACAAACTGGTGCTCAATAATATTTTTGAATAAATGAACAAAATAAATAATGTTTGATCATCTGCAAAGGCCTTCATCCTGTTAACCATGTCAGAACCTTACAAATCATTTCCTATAGAACAAAGTCATCTGGCTTTTATTTTTCACTTGTACCTTCTGATGACTCCACAGAATCACAAAGTGGAGGAAGTAGTAATTCTGTGGCCATCACAGCTGCTCTTGGGTTGTGACACCTGTTGTCATTTCCCTCTGTCCTAAAGATGGTTTGAGAAAGGACCCTGCATGGTTTGTTAAGAGCATGTACTAGCTGGGGGTGAAGGGTGTGATATATCTTACAGCGTGATTCAATATTAGTGCTTTTATTCCTTTTGATGTTCGGTAGCTATGCTGGGTAGTGATTTGATCTGTGGTCAGTCTTGAGGGTTTTTTGGAGGCAGGGGAGGGGAGGATGAAAGAGGTCCTACTGACTCTACACATAAAATACCACCAAGCTAATAAAGTCTTTTGGAAAAGGGTGAAATAAATATCTCCAATGACTTTCAAAATGTCCTTTAATATTGATAAGCTTTTTCCTCAAGGGTTTCACCAAGGTTTCTCAAGTTCATGGGTTTTTTTACAACAGCCTGGATTTCCCCAAGGGAACTGACATGTCACCTATGCTCTTTGTCTCGATGTCTAGTACACTGGCAGTGCACTCAGCAGGTGCTCTCACTCTTTCTTCTTTGGACAGCTTGAAATGGTAAAAAATGGAAAGTATGAAAAAGGCTGTTATGACTACCTCTATAACAGCTGCAGCCTTTGGGGAATTATCTTCCATTTCTTGTAATTAAATTGCTTGTGATTTTTTTTAAATACACTTACATCAAGCTAACCTGCCAAAACAAATTCAACAAAGTTAAATTTTCCTAAAAGACTGGCTAAAGATGAAAATTCAGCAATCTCCAAGCAAGACAAAAGTGATTGGGTTGGCCATGTTGTTTTCCAGAGCTTTACCCTAACCAGCAGAGACTAAGGTGATCCTAAACTGGACAGGAGATGAATCACACAGATCCTAATGTCAATCCATAGGGTACCATTCTTTCTGCTTTTTAACATATGTCATAGGTCGGAGAACATAAAGGGCTCTTTTTCCTTTATATCTACATCCTAGTGACAAATGGCCTTTACCATCTTTTATAACCCACGTTTCTATATCAAACTCCTAAAGAAGAAATGTAACATTAATGGGAAGAGCAGAGTGTAGTCTCTTGCCTAAGGCAGTCATTAGTCTAAGAATCAGTTTTTAGTGAACATCTCCCTATCCATTCCCCATTACTCATGTGACTCAGACTCCCATCAGAAAATACGGTCCACAGGGGCGCCTGGGTGGCACAGCGGTTAAGCGTCTGCCTTCAGCTCGGGGCGTGATCCCGGCATTATGGGATCGAGCCCCACATCAGGCTCCTCCGCTATGAGCCTGCTTCTTCCTCTCCCACTCCCCCTTGCTTGTGTTCCCTCTCTCGCTGGCTGTCTCTCTCTGTCAAATAAATAAATAAAATCTTTAAAAAAAAAAAAAAGAAAATATAGTCCACAGATAATATTTGTGCTCACCTAATGGTGGTGAAGCATGTTGAGTTGAAATCTCTGAGAGAAATACATGACTTTAAAGTCAAAATATTTGGGATGCCTGGTTAGCTCAGTCGGATAAGCATCTGCCTTCTACTCAGGTAATGATCCCAGGGTCCTGGGATCCAGTCCCACACTGGACTCCCTGCTGAGCAGGGAGCCTGCTTCTCCCTCTGCCTGCTGTTCTCCCTGCTTGTGTGCACGATCTCTCTCTGACAAATAAATAAAATCTTTTAAAAATAATAAAGTCAAAATATTCAAAACTATATAAACTTTTAAGTTCAGCTATACTAAATAAGAATTGGAATTCATCAGAAGAAGGTCTGGAATGAAGTTTAGTTTTGTAATTTTCCCATCTGGATAATTTATACACTCCAGAAGCACAATTTATGAACACAAAAAGTTAATATACTAAGTAGTCATCATAGTGTGTTTCCTTAGGAACACTAATAAATATATTGTTGGCTCAGCTATATCTGTTTTATGTACTTAAAGTCAGTAAATGTTCTTCTTTGTTCTATAAATTGTTTCTTTTTACCAACTTGGGTTTCTCTCTCAATAAATGGGAGTTTGGGTTTAATACTAATATTACTATTTTCTACACACTTATGCACTTTTTCCATTAATGTGGTCAGAGGTATATTATCAATTTCCATAAAGAGAAGTTGAAGAGCCTAAACAATGTCAACAATATGACTAAAATTTGGGTAAAATTGTTTTCATTTCATAAGCTAAATGAGGTAAACACTTTAAAACCTACAAATGAACTATTTACTGCCTTCTTACTTGGTTTTCTAATTTTGATTTTAATATATTTGTTTGGATATTAAACTCTGTTCTTTACCAAGGAAAAGTAAGGGAAGGGAGGATGTGGGGGGACTCTTAGAAATAATCTGCCAGAACCACGTCATCACCTCCTGAGTCTACCAAAATTCTCCATTCTGCCTTTAACTACCCTTGTGATCTTGGCCAGGGCATTTGTTCATCAGATTCTGATCTGTAAAATGAAGGGGTTGATCGACATACTATCCAAGGTTGCTTTCAGCTTCAATGGAAGCTAAATTCTTCAATGCTGTTCTTTAATGAACTGACATTCCAAGAACTGACAGAACTAAGGAAAACAGGTTTTTGATCCTACTCTATCCCAAACATGCCAAGGTTTTTAATCACTGCCACACACATGTCTCCTTCTGAGGGAAAATTCCCTGCTTAGAGCTCTCCAGGTGCAGCCTCATGGAAGCCAATGTGGACAGAAACCGAATGGTCACTTGGTCCACAGGTAGGAATCCAGACACTGGCTATGACCTGTTACAACCAATTGAGCATGGCCAATAAGATTCTCTGAATACCTGGAAAATTTGAATTAGATGGAGAAAATAAATCAAGTACACATTTAATCTGGAGATGGACAGTTATCACAAGCAGAAAAGCTAGAGAGGCCGTAGTAGATTATGTGGAAGCTCAAGAAATTGAAAACAATTTTATCCAAAGAATAGGGAAGTTTTTTCCTCCTTACTTGTACTACATTAATTAAACTTCTTGGTATTAGCTAGCAAATAAAAGGTTTGGAACTCTAAGACAGACATCTTCAGGAGATTATTTCAAAAGTTCCCTTGTTTCCTACTCAAGATAGCATTAAAAAATAATGAGCTATTAGTCACAAGGCTTATGATTAGTCACAGCCCTCAGTGGTGATATATTCCTCCATGACCACTTTAGAAGTGTGAATACAGACTGGAGACATCCCTGCCTTAGTAGGGCCAAGCTTAGACATATCCTGAAATGGGTTCTCTTATTTGGAATGACCTGCCTGCCTCTTTCTTTCAAGACCCAAGATGACCAACAGAAATTATTTCAATTACAACTTCTCCTCTCCCCGCTAAAGCATGAAGAGGTGACCTTCACACTGCCTAGGAGAGAAATTACAAAGTAACAATATAAAAATTCTCATGGCAAGATGTAAAATCTGTCTTTACTATAAACTCCCATTTTCTGAGGTAATCAGTGATTTTCTGATCAGACTCTTAAAACCAAGAGATAAGATAACTCTCAAATCAATAATCTAGGGGCACTTTAATGAGGGAAAATTGAAGAATCACGGACTTAGATGGTCATTAAAGAACTAATTGAGCCCTTTGCCTGCAAACTTACACAATATAAAACGGACGATTGTTGTTCCCATTCTGAGAACTCTTTGGTGAGGGTGTTCCCAGTGAATGTAAAAGCTTCCCAAATCATGGTAATTGAAAGTGGTCTGGGAAATGGTCCAGAAGGTCATCTACCTTCTCATTTCCACAGCTCAGGCTTCCTCCTGCCTAATCCCAAAATGTAGGTCAAGTTGACCTCAGAGGGGCGAGACTGATCTATTACAACTCTGGGACTTTGGTCCCAATGCAGAGCCATCTCAGTTAAGAACTCCAAGACAGTTAAGGGTCCAAGGCAGCATCCAAAATTACCCTTTATGGGCAGAGAAACAGTTTCCTCCATTGCTTCCTCGATTGACTTAAGTCAACAGTTGATTGTGAAGTGCTTATAATTTTCCAAACACTGCTCTGGGCACAGGGAATATAAGACAGTAAAATGAGATCTCTGCTATTAGAGCTCTTACATTCAATATGGGGAGAAAAAAAGAAAAAACAAACAAATGAATAAACGAGAATATACAGAGAATAGCATTTATGAGGGCTGGGTGTCTTCTTCAGATTATGATGCTGACCTTTTAAGAGGTCAGGGGCTGGAATAATGAGAAAGAGTGTCAAGAAAGTTTTAAAATGGGGCGCCTGGGTGGCACAGCGATTAAGCGTCTGCCTTCAGCTCAGGGCGTGATCCCGGCGTTATGGGATCGAGCCCCACCAGGCTCTTCTGCTATGAGCCTGCTTCTTCCTCTCCCACTCCCCCTGCTTGTGTTCCCTCTCTCGCTGGCTGTCTCTATCTCTGTCAAATAAATAAATAAATAAAATCTTTAAAAAAAAAAAAAAGTTTTAAAATATACTGTTTTGTTTTGTTTTGTTTTATGATCTGTACTCCAGTGCCTATTTCTAGAGCATCACCTGAGAGCTCCAGGACAGGCAAGACCAGCAGGCCGGACTCTCCCCTTTAAACACAAATCTATATATGTCCCTTAGATGCCCCTGGCTGCTATAGGTCCCAGAACACTAGGGCCATGTGGATGAATGGCTCTTGGCTAGCTGCATACTTTGTGCCCTAAAAGCCTGAATCTAGACTCGCGAAGAGGGAGTAAAACAGTACCTTTGTCCACTGGAGATAGAGAGGGTACAGAATATCTCTCCAGTTTCTATTTGGTGCCAAACCACCTTGGAAAAAGTAAAAGACCTAGGGGATGAAAAGTTGTCCCTTCATTTTCTAGGGTAATCATTTATAATCCCCCATATTAAGAGGCCTACTTTATTATTCCACAACTAAGTTAATTTCAAAATCTTTTCTCCACAGTGCTCCTAATAAGAAGCAGATGTGGGAACCACCTCAGAACCAGGAGAACCCCTCTCTCCTATCTCTCCCAACCTCTGTCTGTTGCAAATAAGCCAAATTTAAACCAGCAATCATGCATGTTTCCAATCAGCACTCCAACTTTCTCCCTATGGAAGTAACTCCTTGGCTTGCACAAGGGAAGGAAATGTTTCCTTCAAAAAGCAATGCCAGGACAGGGAGCAGCTTATTCTCACGATATTTAACAGGCTAACCAGTCAGTGCAGTGAAAAAAAAAAAAAATCTATGCAGGAGCAGCCAGAGAAAGACAGGAGAGGCCCTATGCCAGCAGAAACAATGAGAAAGACAGAAGAGGACTGGGGAAAACATTTATAAAGTTGGAGAACATAAACCTTGTCTTCCTAGTAGCCCACCCTATTGTGGATCCATAAGGAAGTATAGTTGATGGTGAGAAGCGCTATCTTTCCTTCATCTCACACACCCCTGATCACAATAAACAGAACAGAAGTTGTATCCTGAAATCCACAAAGGAGGCGGGGGCCAGTTTTTGTGGCATGTACGAAAGAGAGCATCACACTAGTACAGCTGAAAGATAAAAATGTCCTTCGTGTGTTTTATGACAACTCTCCCTCCTCTGCAGTAAGAAAAGGTAAATATTTTGTCATACAATGAAAAATAAGAAAACGCCATGATTGCCTAAAGAAGAGGACTCCATGAACTAAACCTGTTTGGGAAGAAAGGAAAATAAAAATATAAGAAATTGCCATTCTCCCTCATAGCTTCCCCCATACTTTTCTAGATGTGCCCCCTTAAATGCTTCTCAGCATTTTTAGGGAATGTATGGATTCACTTGTGAAAAACGTTGAGCTATTTGAGGATTCTGGACAGTCTGTAGAAGAAATAGCCTACATGAGAGGATTATTGTTGACATTGGCTTTTGTTTGGCGTTTTTAAATATCCATGCAAGAAAGGGTAACTTTTGAGACTGTCCAAGGCAGTTTCACTGAGGGCATAATCTTCATCAACTGTAATCAGCACGAAGCCAGCCTTCCATTTAAATAGTCCTTTCACTGGAAAAACCACCAGTTCAGTTGTGTGTGCTTGTCTCTGACAGCATTTCTCAAAGCAGACCAAAGTAACAGCATCCATAGTAACACTCTCAAAACACCAGGAGGCTGGTAGTTAACTCAATAAAACTCGAACACACAAATAGCTAATAGTCTCCAACTGACTGAACAGAGAGTGAGTAGCTGACAGTTCTGGGAATTAAACTGAATGTTTATTTTAATCTGTTTAATTTAAAATTGGTACATTTTATTGTACAGTAAGTTTATATAAATTTTTTAATGGTTGGTTAAGTTATAAGCTTGTTTTTAGATGGGAATTTTAAAACATTTATCACATGTAGCTTTTTAAGATATTTTCACTTTTTCCAGAGCGCTGGAGAAAACAGTTTAATGCAATAAACATGAAAATCAACAGACCATCACACCATGTTTAAAAGAACCTTCCCTGCAACAAGCAACCTGCGTTCAAATCCTACCTCGGCCACCTTCTCGCTCTGTGAGCTTGGGCAAGTTACTCTCTAACCCCCATGGGGTGCCTGGGTGGCTCAGTTGATTAAGCATCTGCCTTTGGCTCAGGTCATGATCCCAGGGTCCTGGGATGGAGCCCCAAGTTGGGGTCGGGCTCTACGTGCTAGGGGAGGGGGGAGGCCTGCTTCTCCCTCTCCCTCTGCCCTCTCCCTGCCCCCCTGATCATGCTCTCTCTCTCAAATAAATAAAATCTTTAAGAAAAGAAAGTTACTCTCTAACCTTCATTACAGCCATCTATGAAATGAGATCAAAATAATCTTGAACTCTTAAGATCACTGTGAACATTAATAAAACAAGGCAGGTAGAGCAGTAAGTAGAATGCTTGGCATGCCATCAGTACTTAGTTATTATAACTCACTCTCTTTTACAACTTGGCATCAGCTAACTAATCTACACATTTGCCCTGAGTTGTTCACAAAATCTGGCTCTGTAGCCACACTGCTCATCAGAAACCTACTAGCATAGGGATTATTAAGTAGTACATGGGATCTTTTCATTTACTTAAGTCCAAAACACAGAACCACAGTTATCAACAGAAAAATGTTCCGGCAAGAGCCATTAGGGAACTAACATGTTTCAGAACATATTTCATCTATATTCTATGCAAAGCGAGCTGCTCATCACAGACCCACAGAATGCTAGCCCAGTAGCAGATCTTAGGCTAGCCAAAACCCACCACCCACCACCACACCCCCTACCACCTTATTTTATAAAGGAAAAAAAAACCTCAGTGAATTGTTATGGTTCTTCCTCCTCCATTCATCTAAGTTTAGAAGCAATCCAGAACCAAACCTGGGGTCTCTCAATACATGAGCAAATTTTTTTTTTGTTTCCCTCATTTAAATTGATAATGTTTGGTTTAATATAAATAAAAATACGGGATTATTACACACATATTTGCTGACCAGCATTACGAGGTGAGTGTGAGCCAGAGTCCACTTGCAACCACGCCATTGATACATCAAGCACTCAAGACTCACTAACTATTATGTTGTCTTAGTTTTCCTTATCAGACAAATAGCAATGGCTCCTGGTCGGCGTTTATCCCAATGTGGCTGGTGAGGCAGCTTCACAGGCACAACTTCTAGAGGATAAAGTGTGGAGGACACAATCCCCTGCACATCCCACTCCCCCTACCCAAATTATAGCAGACATGTCCCTGGACAAGAGAATAAGACTTCTTTCATTTAAGTCCTACCTAGAAACCCATAGAAATGTCTCTTCTTAGCAGCTCAGTGCTGCCACCTGCAACTAGTCTGTCCAAGAAAAGTTTTATAAAGAGATTCTACAGGGTGTGATGGAAATCATCCAAGTTACTTACAGTAACAAAATAAGGGTTTTTCAGTGAAGCTCTGACAATCAACTTTTAAAATTCCAAGAAAGAGGATTTTCCAAGCCAGGGATTGTAATGCAGATATTTCTCCCTGCCATTGTTGCTTTTCTATACAATCTGCTCAGAACTCTGACATCAGAGGAATCAAAGGTCTTAGGCTTTTACGGCACCCACAGCCCTACCTGAGCTCTCCAGATTTTAGGAGAATGTTCCCTAGAGTTTGTCTCTTGAATTGGCAATCATTAATAGCTCGTCCACGTAGACTTTCAGCTCCAATATAGTTAACTAGAGATTTTCTCCACAGAAGCCTCATTCCCCCTGCGTATCTCAGTAGCTTCTGTACAAAGGCTCACTCAGAGGATGGGGATTTTGACTCCTCACTGAGGATATATTTAATAATTCCTTCTTCACAACACTTCTGCTGTCCTCATTACCACCATCCAGCAGGACAGACTCAAGGTTTCTTCCTATCTTTTAAAATTGGGGACTGGCCACATTTCTTCTAGGAACTGTCTTGAAGCCACACCATATGTATGTTGAAATTACACAGATTTAGGCATACAAACACGGGGATTGAGTTTGCAACTGAGATTGCAATTAAGGGCAATCTGTTTGCCTTCCCTTCAATAAGAAAATGCCCCAGAGATGGGAGAGGCAAATCTGCTTTTCCCTTAAGTATGATTAGAGTATTTAAAACTAAATATTTTTGGAAGAGCATGCCCCCCCCACAAAATAAGCCAACCTCTTCATCTGGTGCTCATCTGCTTGAAAATCAGAAGGAAAACTGGCTCTATCTCAGTTTCCAATGGAGCATCTTCCTTAAAGTTTTCCAAGAATTACTCTGCCCCTCTGTGATTCTCACTGACTCACTATCTTTGGAATGTAATCCTCCCTCTAATGTGTGACTCCACTGCAGTCCATTCTTGACCAGGGTTTGATAAATCATTGTGGTTCATGACCTGTCATGACATTCATGATAGTTTGTTGTCATGAAGCAATACATAAAAACAGTCACATCGGAGAAGCCACCACTTCTCTCTCAGAACCACCCTGTAAACTCCTAATGAGTCTGGAGTCTAAGCCACCCCACAGAGATGTGTGGGTAAAGGACAGTGTGTAAATGTTTGGAGGTGACACAGTCTCTCCTCAATGAAAGAAACACACCAAGTCTACTCAGACCTCTGAGTAGCTTTATAACACTTCATAGGAATTGTGAATTCCCAGCTTTTGAACACGACATCAGTGCCATTCCTGAATAGCCTTCAAAAGAGGCAGGGTTTCAGTGGCTCCAAAAGACTTCTTGGCTACTCTCCCGAACTTGGATCCTGAAGTAGCCTTACCATCTTTGCTTGGGATATGCTTTTGTTGTCTCCCTCCAAAAACACAACAGATGGAACCTGAGAGTTCACTAAGTTCAACAAAATGTGTGCAGGATAGATTCTGTAACTAAGCCAGGGCAGTCACATATGAGGGAGCTTTACCTGGATCCTGGTGGAGATAACCAAAATGTCAGGAAATTTAACAACAAAAGAAGAGACAGCAAATGTTGTTGATAGAATAAGCCTCAACACAAACAAGGCAGTAAATTTAAAAGCTTAGCCTACTGAGACTGCATAGACCTGTATCATGGCAGAAAAGACATCCTTCGGGAGATGAGACTAAAACTATTACCTAGAAAAGCCCAAAATGCTTAAAGGAAAAGATTTTAGAGGTAAAAAGTTCCAATTTGAGAGGAGGAGAAAGCCTTAACTAATAGAAACAATTCAGGAGGAACTTCAGAGAGAGAAAGAAAAAAAAAATATGATATGTTGTTTGTAATTTACCCTAAATCTTCAGCCCAGAAAAAATGTGGTTGGTGCATCTGGCATCCTTGCCATCTACATGTTCCTAGGAGCATGACATGAAATCTGGAGGCTGAGAGGCAGACAGCCTTCTGTCAAACACATAGGAATTTCATGTTCAAGTAGCCTAGGAAGAGTTGGGAGCAAAGTTGGAAGCTTCCTTTAGAGTGATCTAACTTTTTTTTTTTTATCCTTGCTTTTGTAATAATACCAAGAATAGTATCTGCTTTAACCCTGGAAATTCCTGAGAAAGAAGAGGAGCCAGTGCCAAAGCCAGAACTACCTAACAGAGACTATAGTAGCATCTCTTGCTAAACAGCAGCTCTATCATCCAAGCCATTTCGACAAGGGGAAGTGTTTGCAATGCCGGCCTCCGCTGCTTAATCTGCAGGGATGGGGAGAATCACAGCATTTATAAGAGTCACACTTACTACCTATAAGATACAACTACAACTAACTTTGTTCCTCCATACTCAATATCTTTAGTATTCAACCATGTAAGTATTCATATAAACCTGACTGCTGTTTGAAGGCTCTCAAAGACTGCCATTATAAAGCTGAAACAAATTCCAAAAGTGTGGGAAGGACTTGCCTTCAAATAACAAGTCTGTTTCTAAAAGGTCAGTTCATAGAGCATATATCCTGAGAATGAGGAGGGCATTTTGCACACAATCTCCCTGTGTTCTTCAGAACATAACAGTCTCTGCTGCGTAACAAATAACCCTAAAATTTCAGTGGCTTAACAAAACCAAGATTCTTTTCTCTCTCAGGCAAAGTCTGATGTAGATGGGACAAATCTTCCAGGGCAGCATCCCTTCATTCAGTAATTCAGGGATCCAGGTCTCCCCTACCTTTCCTCAAGCACAAATAAGAGAGAGAGGAAGAACACTGACTTTTAATTCCTACTCACCGTTCATTGGCCTAAATTGGTTACATTGCCTTAACAGCAGGGAGGAGAGGAGATTTAGAAAAACACAGAAAATATTTAGCTTGTACTAACTGTCTTTGCCACATTCACATTCCCAGTTATTTATCTGATGCTGAGTGAGATTAGGCTTGCTGGGGCTTCAAGGGCTCCATGGCAATGCAGCAAGGGCTGGCTCTCTACGGAGGTGGCATAGGAGGTCCCCTCTGTGGGATGAGAGGGGAGGGGAGGGACAGGAGAAGAAGGCCTAACAAGAGTGCGCTCTCTCTTGTTCTATGCCAGAAATGACTACATTACTCTATCCTTTGGGTTAGGACATTATGGTTGCTTTCTTTTTTAAAACCAATTTATTAACGTATGACTGACATGAAAAAGCTGTACATGCGTAGTATATAAACCTTTGCAATCCATCTTTTCTCATTTCTGTGTCCCACTACCATTACAACCTCTCATCCAAATTCCAGAGCTCCCATAAATGTATTTTTGTCCAAGGATGGTTGTTAAATCAGTGTTTCTGTGAGGGGACGAGGGTTGGGACCTCCTATTTTGCCACCTCACTAACATCACCCAAGGCTTCTTTTATTTATTTCTTCTAAGATTTTATTTATTTATTTTACACAGACATAGAGAGAGCAAACACAGGGGGAGCAGTAGACAGAGGGAGAGGGAGCAGCAGGCTCCCCGCTGAGCAGAGAGCCAGACGTGATGCTCAATCCCAGGACCTCGATCCCAGGACCCTGGGATCATGACCTGAGCTGAAGGCAGATGCTTCACCGACTGAGCCACCCAGGTGCCCCAACTCAAGGCTGCTTTTAAACACAAATATTATCAAATATTATCTAAAAGGAACATACTTTCAGGTAGGATGTTTACCAAAGAAGAACTCTTAAAGTTAGAAATGAAATTCATTCCTGGGTGAAGGGTCACAGGCTCACCTTCTGAGATCAAGGCTTATGCTATGAACACTGGCCTTGATCACCCAAGAGCACAGACAGCAGATCTCAGAAGGAAGAAACACTTGCAGACAAATGGTGACCCTTCTCCATGCTTTCACTGACTTGACATGAGCCATTCACACCTTATTTGGAGCTGGTTCATTTGTTGATCTTACCCAGACACTTTGTTGGCCTCTGAAGAAGTAGAGAAAGTGAAGTAGTAAGTTAGGTCGGGAAACAGCCTGTCACAGGAGTTAAGCACTGAGCTGTCAGTCAAACAGACCTGGGTTCATATCACTAGTTCCGCCAAGTACTATGATATGAGTTGGGCAATTTGCCTAATACATATGACCCCCATGTGCAAACTAAAAACAATATTCTCGGGGCACCTGCATGGCTCAGTCAGTTAAGCAGCTAACTCCTGATTTCAGCTCAGGTCAAGATCTCAGGGTTGTGAGAGTGAGATCGAGCCTGTGTCAGACTCCCCACTCAGCAAGGAATCTGCTTGAGATTCTCTCCCTTGTCTTCTCCCTCTGCCCCTTCCCCTGCTTGTGTACTCTCTTTCTCTCTCTCTAAAATAGATAACTACATATCAAAGAAATAAGAATAAAAATTTTTAAAAATTAAAAAAAAATTTGTTTTTAATTCCTCTACTATTTCTTGGAGTTTGATGAAGGGATAAAATCATGTCAAGCTTCTGGCTCAGAGAAGGTGCTCAATGGACCTAAGTTCCCTTCTCTTAGGCAGAAAGAAACAGGGAAGCGTTGAGCTTTAATCCTAGTTAACCAGGGCAAGACAGGAAGTGGAGGAATACTGGGTCAACACTGAGTGAATGGGGAACTACTGACAGTGAGAAGGGAACGCAGAAAAGAAGAGAGGAACTCACAACAAACTTGGCCAAATTCACAACTTGGGGCAGGCCAGTCCTACACTTCAGCCTGATTCTCACCCTCAACCATCATGCTCTCTCGTTTGGTGAGAACTGATAAAAATGATGATAAATTAGCCCACAGAAGGACTCTGAAATTTGCTGAAACACTGTACATACTCATGTACATCTGACCCTTACTGCCTCACACAGAGTGGTGACACTAGGGTGTACCTCTTAATACCAATCACTAGGAAAATGAGGATGGTACTTTGACCAATATAAGGCTGGCTCAAGAGAAAAGAATTATTTCCCAGACTTAAAGATTCCATTTTTCTTGCAGTGTCTCAAAATATGGAAACAAAGGGAAACACCCTTAACTAAACAGTTTACTGGCTTAATTTTCAAATCAAAATTTTATTAAGTATTCCAGGAAATACCTCCAGAGCCTCCTAATTACAAAAAAAAAAAAAAATCCTATACTATGATGCTACTTTTGCTAAACATTGTACAAATCAGAGTTGTTGAAGAAAATAATCCCATTTTTGAAGTAAATCCTTCATTATATAACAACAAACTTGCTCCAGAAAAATCACTTAGCCAAAGACAGCTGCTCAACATATTTTTTAAACAAATTACAAAGGTTCAAGTTGCCTGTATTTAGGCACACTGGATTTTACCTACAATTAAATCATGATAGCATTTTGACCTGGAGATAGATCTTTTTTTTTAATTGATTAGTTCAAAAATCTATGATTGCCTTTCTTACACGAATCTGCTTTGCTGCAGAATTATACAAGATCTGTGGAAGCAAATAGGAAAAAATTGTTCCCTAAACTATAGATTAAAAGTAGCCACAAAGTGCGTATTACATTGAAAAAAATATACTGTAGTGTAAATAGTTTTGCATATGCCTTTCACTAGTTACAGTGTTCTGGAACAATGCAAGTCCCTTATGTACTGCTTAGACACCAGGGTTGAATTTTTGAGGTACTTCCTGAAAACCAAGCTAAAAGCAAAAAAAAAAACCTGTTCTCTCTACAAATAGTAGATGCATGATAAGATTTCATAGTTTGGTTGCATCATTAAGCAGCTATGTGACACTGGAAAAATTACTTAACGTCTTTGATCTTCATATTTCTCATCAATAAAACAAAAACAATAATAGGTCCCTTACAGGACTGTTAGAGATGAAGTTCAATAGTGTGAAATTCTCCACCACTGCCTTGGGACACACAGTAGACATTCAGTTACCCTTTGCACATATTAATCCATCATGTCATTTTTATTGGAACTGAACTTTCAGATATGCTCTTTAACCACGCTATCTGGGTCCTCTTATGAAATCTACATAAATAAAAATGGAGTCATTACATCATGTGAAAACTACTGAGTGAATAGAATGTCTGGATGTTCAGACTTATAAACTACATAGTATTTAAGAAATTAACTTTGAAGGGCCAAAGGATGGGCGCTTAGAGGAATGACTCCATGTTTTCTAGAACAGCTGAAATGGGGCACTAGAGTCCAGAAGATCTATTAATTGGAAGACATCTTAAACTCTGTGGTTTCAAATATGAGCCGCAGCTCAAAGTCAAAACAGCAATCTCTCAGAAACCGTAATCAACAGCCTTCTCACATGGGCAAACTGTATGTTTAACAATGATTAATAATTTCCCTTAGCAATGTGGCTAGAGGCAAACATAATGTTTGCTAATCTCTTGGATCTTAGCGTAAATTACTTTTGTTTGTGAGTTTCACGGAGGAACACTATATATTCTTTTTTTTCTGTCTACAAGAGACTCACTTTATTTTTTTTAATTAACATTTAATATATTATTAGTTTCAGGGGTACAGATCTGTGATTCATCAGTCATACACAACACAACACATACCCTCCCCAATGTCCATCACCCAGCCTCCCTATAACCCCACCCCTCTCCCCTCCAGCAATTCTCAGATATTCTAACAAAACATCACTCTAAAGAACCTGTCAACTTTGGGATTGAGGTTACCCCAAATCAAGACCCTGTTAGAATCATAAGGGGTGGTAGGAAGGAAAATTGACCTGTCCCTCCCTAGTCTTTGAAGGAATAAGCAACAGTTCCTCAATAAGCACTGTTGGTCCATTTTGGGTGCCCCGTATGAGGGCATTAGCCACACATTCAGTCGAAGTCACAGACTGCGGCTATCCATAATTGAAGGCTTTTGACCTAGGCGTCAGAGAGATCTTTTTAATTCTGTGCCATCTAGAGAGCCACAACTTAAAACTACTTGTGATTGTTTTGGCTCTTATGATGATGAGTAGAGCAAATGTTGATGGCTGGGTTGATTCTTGGTGATTGGTTGCTTTTCCATTGTTTGTTTACTTTGGTTTGAGTGTGTGTGTGGGGGGGGAGGTTGTCCTAGGAATGGATAATAAATACACCACATATACCATCATAGCACAAACTCACCCCAAGAAGAGGTATCTTAAGCCTTTCATTATTATTGTCTATCCATTACTGTCTGCCCTTCCTGATCCTGGATCTTGAAAATGTTCCCTGATAATCCCAACTGTTCATTTTCCCCTTCATTGGATACTCCTTGGGAAAAAAAAATCAAAATAACTTTCAAGGAAAAGTCTCAATGGATGAAGTGATGGACTAGAAATGCTTATCTAATAGCTGCTCTATCATATTTCTCAGAGTAAATCTCCCTCCCTAGCTCAAAGCTTTTGAAAACTAGCTGTTCAAGTCACCATGCTGTGAATCTTTCTATCTAGCTTGAGGCATAAGGAATATTCATGAATAACCACAGGACAGTATTAATAATGCTTTGTGTTTTATAATACATTTCAGGACTCTGGTGTTTCATGACCTCCTTGATCCTCACAAAAATCCTGGGAGGGAATTATGGTATTATTCCCATTTTATAAATGGGGAAATGGAGACTCCCAAGAGTTAAGGAACTTGATCAAAGCCAGCCAACAAAGAAATGGGCAGGTCTGGGATAGAACTCAATTTCCCATTTCTAGCACTGTGCCTACAAGAGTCCTGTGCGGGGTGCCTGGCAATCCATTCTGATGACAAAAAACTGGCACAGGGATATGGAGAAGAGAAAAATGACTTCCATTTGAGAAAGTGGAAATGAAGCCCTGCTTACGCACTATTTCATAAATAAATATCCTATTTCCCATCCAGACTCTAAGTCTGTGGGGCAACACTGGGTCTCTAGTAATAATAGTGTGATAGTTATTTGTTAAGAAATAATTAATAGCAGACACATTGTAGTGTAAAATATATAAACACACTCACAATCTTATTTCTCCTAATAATTCTACAAGGTGAGGATCACTACACCCATCTAACAAATGATGTAAGTGAGTTTCAAGTAAATAATTTGCTTGGGGTTCTACAGCCTATAAGTGACTGGCCCCAAACGTTATCACCACAGTTCTGACAAGCTACACTTACCACCACATAATGACAGCCTAGCGCTAAGAGCTGAACACATGGTAAACTACACACCCACTTGACTGAGGCACAAAAACTGCCTGCTCACTCTAACATGTGTGAAGCTTCATGCAGAATGCTGTGCTTTACTCACACACACAAAGTTCACTTATTTGCAAAGAGATGCTCTCAAAACAATTTTCCATTTCCACCTTGTAGGATCAAGAGGAGTAGTATATAATTTAGGGTTAACAAAATATGTATACACCACACAAGCCAGAAGAACGGCCCTGTTGTTCCTCAGCAGTGCCAAGAACAGGCCCAAGGGCTCCTCACCATTTCCCTCCTTCTTCTCCCCACTGGGCAGTTCACGTTCACCCTGGGGGTCCACACAACCTCTCAGTACTCTAAGGACTGACAGAATGTGGAGAACAAGAAGAAGATTTGGGCTATAAGACTTTAAAGAACTCAGACAGTTTCTAAGAAATGTTATGGAATCACATTCCCTCATTTCAAGTAAGACATATTCCTATCTCTAGGGTCACATTGGTTCAATTTGATAAATTGCTCTGCTGGCCCCAAACCGTACTAGGGTTCCTCTTACACAGAAGCATTCATTGCTGTCATTTCAATACTGCTGGCTCTTAAGTTTTGCCAAGTGGTGCAGGCCTATACATTTGTGGTTTAATTCAGTCTTCTGTTTATTTCCATTGTTTGGCACTATTTAAATGGTTACATTAGCATTCAGATTTAGGGGGAAAGCAAATTAACCTCATCTTTATTGTTAATGACTACCATTGTGCCTTGTTCCAGATATATCTGGGAATAAAGGGAGTGTGATTCTTTTCTAGTTTTCCTCCAGAAAGTTGATACTGTAACTGAGAGCCTAATAGTCACTGTTGGTGTGGAAAGTGGGGCTTTGCGCTGGGTCAGCTTACAGTACTGTTCAGCAGACACCCAAGTCTAGAAGCTAGAAGATTTTGCGGCCCTATGCTAGCCATGGATAGGGTGCTAGGTTTTCAAAGAATAGCTTCCTGAAATATACAAAAAGAAACTAAATTTAAGTCAGTTTGTAAGATATATAGCTGAAAATCAATATCCATTTATTGTCATAAATAGTGCTCAGGACACCTCCTGAGCTAAGTCCAAGACAACCTTCATCACCTTTTTGACACCAAGTCCCTTAAAAATAAGATGTGAGGGCTTTCTGCCAGTATGCAGAGGTCTTCTCAAGCTTAGTGGCAAGTTTCAGAAAATTACATGCATTGGAGAAGCCACTGTCCACAATGAAAAATGGCCTGAAGTCACTCCACAAGAACTAAGAGAACATGGACTTACTCTGCAGAAAGGTAGTAAGCACTCAAGAAATTTGAGAGGGGGGAGGACGGAGGACCTATGTCATAGGATTATTTGGAGTATTTAATATATTCACACATGAAGTGTGCTTAAAATGCTGCATGGAAGAACATGCAGTGTTAGCTAATATTACTATTATAATTTCACAAGGAGCCATTTGACCAGTGAGGAAACTCAGACATTAAGAAAACAACTGAAATTTTAGTTCTTAGATTCTGACTCCATCATGAACTTCTTGAGAACTCAGACCCTCAGCTCTGAATCCTGATGTCTAGCACAACCCTTCTTAGAGTAGCTACTCAGAGAATAAAAAAAAAAGACTCACACCTGCTCTCAGCACTTCTACTTTTATTGACTAATATACAGCTGTAGGTCCCTGGTCTTTTGGGATTTATGGAATTTTTTCCTAACATCCATCTGACAGGTTATAAAAGGAAACTCTAAATGGTAAATTAGAGATCTGTTGCTCTACGAAGGACTTGAGTCTTGTTTTGGTATTTGAAATCACATTGCAGGTTGAAAATGAACTAGAAAAAGGGATATATGGGATATATAGAAAAACTCTATAGCTATATAAATATTTCTTATAAAAATTCAGTTGAAAGAGGTCATCGAAAATGTTTGTGAAGTATTGAACGGTGCTTTCCTTTTCTTTTTTAAATTAAGAGATAGGAGTACAATACCAAAATAAGATTTGATTTCTGAGAAGTTCCTAACTAATCAGCATTCACAAAACCGGAACAACCCTGGTTTAATGGGCAGTGACTGTGATTTTTTCCCAAATTTGAACAAACAGTCCCACTCTGATACAAAGTGGAGGTCTGTAGGTTCCAGGCTTCCTTTGGGGAATCGGGAGGAAATGTTGCCAAATAATGCAAAAGCTGCCTTTGGCAGAATATTAGCATACATTTACATCACAAAAGCCTACAGTTTAATCCCAAGCCAATAAGCAAACTACTCTCAACCCCTGGAAAGCCAGAAAACAAAAGCATCTGAAAAAGCCAGTGTCTAGGCAAAACTGCAAAGATTAAAAACTGTCAATCTGGAATGTCTGGGCTGCTCAGTTCTTTAAACATCTGCCTTCAGCTCAGATCAAGATTCCAGGGTCCTGGGATGGAGTCTCGCATTGGGTTCCTTGCTCAGCGGGGAGCCTGCTTCTCCCTCTGCCTGCTGCTCCCCATGCTTGTGCTCACTCTCTCTCTCTCTCTCTCTCTCTCTGACAAATAAATAAATAAAATATTTGAAATTAAAAAAAAGAAATGCTATCAATCCTTTGAAAGCCAGCCTGTTCCTAGATTTCATCTCTGGCTTCATTTTTAGAATCACCATGTATGTATCCTTCTTCAGGTCAGGAGTTTGCTTTAACTTTCTGCAGCCTTGGGCTTGATTTGGTTAGAGAAAGGGATTAATTGGGATTTTTTTCTTCTTTTTTTTTTTTTAATGAGAAGATTTTTCTCTTTCCTCCAGGACTATGGTCCTTAGGGAACCTTGGGACACTCTCATCTTTCTAGCTCAAGGAACAAGAACCCATAATTCCATTAAAAAAACAAACAAAACAAACAAAACCAAAAAACTTGCACTCAGATTGGCCACAGCAGGGAAATTACCGAGTTTCAAGACCATATTTGGATGAAGGACGTTTTCTAGGTAGGAAATGAATCCACTGGTGATTTACACGCAAATAAAGCAAAGAGGTGCTAATCTAGAAATTCTGTTCTGTCACCAGTAATTGTCCACAGTTATTTGTTCTGCTGCACTGCCAATCTGCTGTAGGCAGAAACTGTCCCATGTGTCAAAGACCCTTCAGTGGCACCAAGTTAAAATCGAGGCTCATCCAAGTAGCAACTTACTCCCCTTTCCACTACTTTTTTACTTATGTACGGTTCATTTCCTTCCATGGGCCAAAGTGCCAAAGTCAATTTTCCCAGCTCATCTCCATCAGATCACAAGCTGTCCTTTGTCTCCTTTCTGGCTCCACTGAGCTCAGTCAGAGCAATCGATTCTCATATTACTCCAGAGATAAAATCTTTTTGCTGCTAATAATTCTGGTGAAGTCTCACATTTGTTTGCAGTGTTTTTGCACGTGCTTTTAGTGACCTTTTTTTTGTATTTCTTTCTTAGAGAGAATATTTATTTTTCTCTGCTTTTCATCTCTTCTTCAAACTCCACCTTCTTTCTTTATATCTTTATTTCCGTGATTGTCCTTACGTTATATATTTCAGACAAGGAGAATGGAATAAAAGAAACTGGGTTACTGAGTGATGGAAAAGTTTAAAAGCCAAATAGATATGGGTGAGATAAACCAGAGATTAGTAACAGAGAAAACCACTACCACCGCAAGTAGATACAGAAAAGCTTAGAAATCAGTAAAGCTGGAACCACAGTGGCCTGTCCAGCAGGATAGGGAGCCATGCAGAAGATAGAGCCACTGCTAGGAACTTCAGCCAGGGCAGAGCCAGGGCAAAATACCCTGTTCCTTTCTCCCATCTTCCAATACCTCATTGGCCTCTCCTTGGCTGAGCTCAGCTAGAAACTAGAATGCAGTCTACACGGGTCAGCCTCCTTGATCACTCACAGAGAAGGACAAGGAACAAATGTGAGAGCAGAGGCCAATGACTGACTGTCACAGTTCCTAAGCTAGCCCCTAATTACTCCACATAACAGAGAACACGGCAAATCCCCGCTCACAAGTTCACTCTAAACATTTAACTAAAGTCAGAAACGGGCACTGGTGTTTAGCTAGGCTCCTTCCAACTCTAAAATTCTATGGTTGTTTGTTTGTAAGACAAAGAAATGGCCCTTGTTTGACATGTTTACTGCCCTTTGCTAATAAAATATTCCTTCCAAAATATTTTCTTAAGAATTTACTAACCGCAATACTAGGTGCTGTGGAAATTACATAAAATGACAAGGCCCTTAAAATGTCACTGGGGGGATTAGATAATGCAAATAAATTACTAGTGTAGGATAGTGGTTCACAAGGTATCAAAGATAGTAGATTTAGAAAGCCAAATGAGCAGTGGGCAAAAGTGAAGGAGAAACTTGGGGAGAAGTAGGGTTTATACTGGTTATGAAGGAAGGGTAATATTTCCTACAGAGCAGAAGCCCAGCAAGAGCTTATGGGGGTAGATGACACTGACTGACATGACATTTTAGAAAATTTTGCCTACAGAAATTTATTTTGTCCGTTTTGATGTTATTTTATTTTCTCCTTTTTTTTAGCAATCAATAAGCTTCCAGATATTAAGATCTCTACCATACCTAGAGTTGTGGTAGGCTGTTTGCTGGCCACCAATACCTGACAATATAACCATGATTTCAATTCAATTTGTGTGTTTACTAGAACAGCATGGCTGGATTAACATCCTATGGATTTTGTGTCAGTTCTTTCTTTACACATTTTCTTTATCCATGCTGTTCAACACATAGTCATTCAAGAATATTTACTGACCAGCTTAAACCAACGTGGAATACTGCCAAATTCAATGGCCACTATCCCATATGTATTTCAGTTGACAATTCTATAGCATTTGACACTGCTGATCTTTCTTCTCTGAAGATACTTTCCTCTTTACTTCCTTGACACCATATCCTCAGGATTTTTCTCCCACTCTCTAGCATTCATTCTCAGCCTCCTTCAAGGGTTCTTTTCTCTACCTGTATTCGAAATACTGCTCTGTAGGAATGTGGTGTCAGGACTCTTCTCACATTATGCTACTTACCTCTCAAGTGACTTCATTCCCCACCATGACTTAAACTACCCCTAAACATACTACAACCCCCAAATTCAGAGAAAGCCCCAACTTCTCTCTGGAGATCCTGGCCCAAATATACAATTGGTTAACTGTGTATCTAACCGAATGTAATTGAATGTCACAAATAAGGCCTGTGGACTGTACCTTTTATATATTTCTCTAACCCACCCTTTCTTTTTAATCCCACTGTCATCATATCAATGAATTATCATTTCTTACCTGGATTTCTTGCTGTTACTTCCCTTCCTACAACCTTACCCTTTGATAATCTCACTGCTAAATGATTTTCCTGAAATGCACAGCTGATCACCTTACTCCTCTGCCAAATAATGCTTTGAAAGCTCAGGTAGCCAGCCCCTAACCTTTCCACCCAAACATTTGCAGGACCTGGGGTAGAAGTAGAAAACTATATACCTATTTGAAATCTATAAATCAAGCTAACAAACTTAAATATCTTGTTTTCTTCTTGACAAATATACTTTCATAAAGTATTCAAATGTATAGTTCTCGGGTTCTGCAGCATATCCTGCCAGCACCAGCACTTAACCTGCACAGGAAGATCCTTCCCCTGAACCAGGTTCCTCCTCCTTTCTCCTCTCATCCCTGGCTCTATCTAGCATGGCAGGCATCCATAGACAATCTCAACATCTGCATTCCTCTGACATAGCTATCCCTTACCAACCTCTCAGTCCTAGCAGATGCACACAAATGTCCTCAGATAAAAGGCCCAGGGAAGAGGCTGTGCTGACCTGGATTTCTGAATCGCAGGAATAGTGAAAGGTCACCTGGTCTAATGGGAGAGGGCCAGATGCTGTGGATGAGTAGATCCCCTGATGTTTCGAACTTCTCACCCTACATCAAAGGAAACTGACTAGGCTCTATAACATGATTTACACTATATTCTAGTTTTCTACATTCTTATCTATCTCATTACACTGTGAGTCACTTAAAGGGACTAGTGTCTTTATTCTGTTTATACCGCATCTTTTCATTGGTGTTCTTCAAATTAGATTATACATACCTCTGAGAGTACACAAATATTGTCCAAGAAAAATAACAGGCACCTGGACCATAATTTCATGGGAATCACTTTCCAGGTCTTCAGCTTTCATTTATATATTTTCCCTAAAACTGATTTGCCTGAGGGCCCACCTGTGTTTTTCTTTTCCATTTTCCCTCCACAAATGCCTTTCTCCCTCTTTACCATATAAAGCACATCTCTCTCCATCTCAAGCTTTATTATCATGCATTATCTCCAAGGAAAGGTGGTACGTTACTCCAGAAAGACAAACAACATCTGGCAATTTCTGCAGTACAAATACTCTCACAGTTTCAAGCCATGGTGGCTGATATCAAGCTACCAACATGATGTCATTGAGCTCAGAGTTGGGAAGAGATGAACATAATTAACTTTTGCAAATTAGCACACTACTATGCTATGACTATGAATAATTTTAATAGTCATCCCACATACCCCGTACTTCAATGAAGAGGGCAGAGATTCTTTGCAACCCCAGCTCCAGTACTTAGGAGCCCTTACCAACTTACTTGGACTTTTGAGATTTCCACAATACTGTATTCCGTTTAGTAGTATTTATGTTGCAATATTATTTTGTAGAATAAAAAAAGATTCAGTATGTGAAAATGTCTAGTGCAATATCTGACACAGAAAATAAGTAAATATCAATGACTTTTCCCTTCTGTTTTTTCCCCTTCAAACGGCAGCCATCAAAGCTAGACTAAGCTAATCATGAAAGATAATGTCCCCCTCTTCATACTCCTCTCTTGTGCTTCCCCCTTCTTCACTCCCTACTGTCCCACCTTCCTGCAGAGTCTGGACTACTGGGGGCATCCATTCCATGGCATTCCTCAAAAGGCCCAGGCTTTGCATATTCCTATCTCCCTTCTCCCAGCCAAAAGACTGAAATTCTGTTACCATTTCTTTAGTAAAGCTCTGTGCTTATGAGATATTGTAAAAGATAAAATCATTCCTTGATATTTACCAAGGTATGAAAGCATGGGTGCAAACACCCAAGAAAATTTGGATATCCATACACCATAATCTCTTTTCTGACCTTGGTAATTTTGCTGCATGAGAGGAAAGTTCAATAACGATTAGACATTGGACTTCCCTTAAATAATGAAACAAGCTGGCCATGGCAAAATGTTACAACATAATCTGATCTATTGATTAACTACTGAGCCACAGATTGGCAAAATTAGAGAGCCATGTATAAAAAGAGTTAATAGTATACTTGGAAATGGGTCATACATTTCAAATCATAAAGGTTTAAATTTTAAGGGTATATCAGTGTCCTGACTTTTTTTTAACTTTTCTTCTAAATTAGGTAACATTTGGCCCTCTCAAGTTAGAGACAAAATTTTTCCCCAGAGTGCTGCAACTGGAGAAAGACAAATCCTTTCATCACTGCTTACTAGCCTTATAAACTTAGGCAAGCTTTTTAATATTTCTAAAGTTTCAATTATATTATAAATAGTAATGTGTAAAATAAAGATAATAATAGTTAACAATAAAAGCTAACATTTGTGGGGTATCAGACACTGCTCAAAGGACTTTAAATGAATTAAGTAGCTTATCCTTGTAATAATTCAGTGAAGAAGATGACTAGTACTGGCCCAATTGTTTTAGACGAAGAAGCTGAAGCAATGAGAGTTTAAGCAACTTTATGAAGTTTACACTATTGGTTAAATAACAGAGCCAAGGTTGTCACACAAGCTTTTTGTGTCCAAAAATAACTTTATTATTAAGCCATACTGCATCTCCTAAACTTACTGAAGGTCTTCTAAAGGATTAAATGAGACAATCCACACAAAGTATTTAGCAGTGCCTGTAACCTTAGTCCCCAGGATCTCAAAGAGACGTCATTCGTACTGTGTTCTCAAGAGTGCCATATACATGAAGTGGAAATCGGTATTGTGTAAAGCCACTATCAGCAGCCCTCCTAGAGATGATTCTAAGTCATGATGACTTCACCAGATAAGTACTCCTGTCATTGTGTTTGCTCAAGCGTCATCCTCCCCAGCAAGGCCTGTTATATGTGTAAATCATCTAGAAGGCACCACAGCACTCAGAGGAGCTGGGGCGGGGGAGGAGAGGGATATTTTGCATTAGGAAGGAAACCATGATACTCTCCATGTATAGAATAACACATGACTTACTGACTCAAAGTAGTTCACACTCTCAACAAGAAATCACAATACTTTCCTTTCAATGGCATTAAGTCTTTGCGAAGCTGGGTGTTCTACAAACACTGTAATAGAAAGCAAGTACCACAGGGTGGCGCCTGGGGGCACAGTCCCTTAAGGGTCTGACTTTGGATTTTGGCTCAGGTTGTATCTCAGGTTCCAGATCTCAGGTCTTGAAATGGAGCCTGATATCAGGCTCCGCACTCAGAGGAGAGTCTGCTTAAGAGTCTCTCTCTCCCTCTCCCTCTGCTCCCCGCGCACGCCCCCCCCCATGCACTCTCTCTGTAAAATAAATAAATAAATATTTAAAATTAAAAAAAAAAAGCAAATATCACCGGAAAAACAAAGCAGAACAGAAAATAAAAGTGGCAACGTCCAATCTGATTTCAAAGCCTGAAAAGTTTAGCAGTTACCAACAAGAACATACATCACATCACACTGGTAAGAAATTATGGTTAAGAATGAAAAATTTTTTTTTCAATGTCACTAAGTTTTTGAGACATAAACACGCATTAAGTTATATAGACCTGACTATTTAGTAAACGGAAAGTTCTGCTCATGTACTTCCATAGTAAGATGTTCCTGACGTACAGCTGTGCATCCTTACTGTGCCACTGGGTATTTCTTTTGGCTTGGGAGTAGCAAGAAAAATTACTGAGACTCTGAGGGCCCCATAAACTGAGAAAGTCTGGGAACATCTAGTATTATCGCTTTACATATTTTATGTTTTATAATCCTTACAGTAACCTAAGGAATCAAGTGCTATTAATGTTCCCAATTTACAAATATGGGAACTACGGACCTGAGTAATAACAGGACAAGGCTGAGATCATAAAAAGTCTAAGTGGTAAATGCAGGGCTCAAACCTAGTTTTCTGACTCTGAAGCCACCACACTTAATCACTATACCACACCTAAGGCCAAAATATACAGATAATTTTGTACAGACAGACCTTTGGGCCAAGATGGCTACTTCCTTAGAGAGCTGAACCCCAACAAAGAACAACCAGCATTTTTTCCTCACATCCTGTCACAGGACATTAGCTCAGGTTCTCAAAGCTATTTGCTGAAATAGCCATTTTGCTGAAATTAGAGTTCCTAAAGCTCCTGAAAACTGTGTGTGTGCTCTAGATGAAAGTGCTGTATATCCAAACAAAGAAAATCAAAGACTATCTAAAGTGGCAGCTTAAGTTCACCAGCTCTATCAACTTGCTCAACAAACATTACCAAGTATACAGGCCCCTCTCTGAAGGAGTCTCTATGGAAATCCCAGATAAAATAGCAGAACTTGGTAAACTGTTCCAAAAGAAACATGACCCATACATTTTGACAAGCTTTTAAAAACTGAAATATAGTCAGCTCATTGCAAGCTGATGCAGAATGGGAGCTACAGCCATAAAAAAATCTCTAGGAAGCTAACAGCTGAAGCACGGATCAGCAACCTTCAGGGAATATGATTTAGAATTGGGCCTCTGCCAATCTTGGAAAGCCCTGGAGGGACAGACCCAGATTTGAGATCCTCTAGTGGTCCTGAGATAGAAAGGGTCCTTGTGATTCTCCCTATTTGAGTCCCTGCAATTATAAGTTGTAACTTACTCTGGAGGGGAGCAAAAGTAGTCAAAACTCTAAGGAACTGACCACTGATGAACTAGTGCCCCTCCATTTCTCTCTACCTCCATCAACCCTGTTTAACAGCAGTTTTGATCTCAACCCATTGTGACAAAGTCCTTCGTGGACTATCCTTAACTGCTGATGTGTGCAACAGTCAAGAGCATAGTGCAAGTATGGCAAATTATTCTCTAAGTAAAACTGCAAAGCTTTCAAAAGACAAGTTGGATGAAGCCATTGAACATGATACTGGGGAAACACTCAATATTACATAAGACATTGACAAATGAGGATCTGGCGATTAAACTGGTTAGCAACTGAGGCAAAGAAAATCAGTAAGAGTTAAAGCAAGATAAGCTTCCAAAAGAAAACAGTTTGAGTGTCAAAAGACTAAAAGGCTCTTTGAGAAAACTGATGACAGTGTCAAAGTTTTTGTGTTGTTTTTGTTGTTGTTGTTTTTGCCAAAATGTCTGTACTAGTCTTTATGCTGCCAAAGTCAATATAAAGTATGTCATATTTCCGTCACAAGTTTAGTCAGATGCAAGATGCAAAAAATTCAACACAATATGCCCTTTGTCCTAATAGAGCACAGTTACAATTATATCTCAATTTTATTTGATATAATTAAAATTGATCGAATTTTCATAATTTTAGATGAGTTCTCTTCAAGGAAATCCCAATTTTTTTTTTTACCTTTTCTATGAAAGTTTGGTTCTGTATAACATGGATGAGTTTAAGTGGCATTTTGCCACCAAGAATTATCAGGTACTAACAAACACCTCTAGGCAATGTCCATCCAGTCACTTGGAGATCCCGACACCCATCAGGCACTGTAAAGCTTTCTCCTTTTCTCTGAAGCTGTGATGACTACTATATTAGTTAAGGTTCTCCAGAAAAACAGAACCAATAGGATGTGTATATAGAGAGAAAGAAATTTATTTTAAGAAATCAGCTCATGCGACTGTGGAGGCTTGGCAAGTCCAAATCTGATGGTGGAGGCTGGCAGGCTGGAGACCTGGGAAAGAATTATAGTCTTAGTGCAAATCAGCCTGTCATAGAACCAGGAAGGGCAGATGATGCAGATGAAGTCTGTAAACAATCTACTGGAAAATTCCTTCTGGCTCAGGAAAGAGGTCAGCTTTTTGTTCTACTCAGATGTTCAAATGATTAGATGAAGCCCACCCACATTATAGAGGGCAATCTGCTTTACTCAAAGTCCACAGATTTAAATATAAATCTCATCCAAAAACATCCTCACAGAAACATCCAGAATACTTGTCCAAATATCTGGGTACTGTGACCCAGACAAGTTAACACATAAAATTAACCATCACAGCCACTATGGACTAGAAGAGACAAGACCAAATTAATAAGCCTACGTAGATTTTCGGAATCCCAGGGAAAGGCCTTAAAAAAGTTCTGAGAACCACATCTAGACATAACCCCTCTCCAACAGTATGCTTCCTGGCAAATACACCAATTGTAGATGAAAGAGTGAGGGAGATTGTTAACGATGTCAGGAGGCAGGCTGTTGGCTTTACATTAAATCACTAGAAAAATGCACAGTAATAGAAGCCAGTACATCACATACTTCTTAAGCACTACTTTAAAGTTTTCCAGATCCACCTTACTTATTACTCTAGCTGCTACTATGGAGACCAGGGTGGCACAGCCTTTGACCAGCTTTGACAGGACAACTGAACAGAGCCCCTTCTTGGGCCCATATAGTACACCTCTCCTTCCTGCCTGCAGTTCCTAAGAGTGGACATCTAAGATTGGGCTGCTCAAGAAGACCCACTGTGAACTCATGCACGTGCACATCAAAAGTGAGAAAAAATTAATGACCCTGGGGCCAGCCTTGGTCAATGGGAAATGGGCTCCCAAATATCATAAGGGTCCCTAGAAGGGAGAGCCACCTGAAGCAGTAGCCAACTTCATAAAAAAATTGCTAATTCACTTCCCCCTTCCCTACACTCCTGTTTCCTAGGATTGCATTCCCAAGTAAACCACCTGCTCTGCAATTTTTAATCTCAGGCTCAGTTCTTGGATCTAAATCAGGGTGAAAATCTTTCCTCTGCATTTGTAAGGAAGGAATTCAGTGAAGCATTATAGTCCATTGATTACTAATAGCTTGAACATTACTTTATCCCATGCCACAAAAAAACTATAATTGAATAAGGAATACATAGAGAAGCTGATGGAACTGAACTATGAACAAGTTCAAAAGTCCATGGAAAACAATAAACACATTCCATTTTACAAGTCTCTCAGTTCTCCTAGTCTGAATAGCTATTTTAATAGCCTCCACTTAATTACTAAGGCTTATACTGCTACGCTCTTTCCATTATTCCTAAACTACATTGGCCTCTCCTGGCTTTTTATCTGGCCAAACTGCTCCCTTGATTTAGGAGATTTCCAGGAACCCAGTGATACTCCTAATCATTAAATGCTTATTACAAGCCGTATCAGAAACAGCTTATTCTTTTTTTCTACAAATGTCCCAAAAGATACAATTACGATTATTTATTAAGGTCCCAGAAAAATAGATTTTAAAACACATTTTTAAAGGCCAGTAAGATAGAGAACAAATAGCCCAAAATATCAAAACTACTAGAGAGTCAGAGATGGCCCCAGTCATTCATTCATTCATTCAATATTGTGCCAGCCTCTATGCAAGCAAACAGGGGACAACCCATGGAGATTCTCCCAGGAACCCAGGAAAAAGTTGAGGGACCTTTCACTCTAATGTGATTCTTTTGGAACTGCCTATCATAAAGCCCTATTGCCTAACCAAAGGGGACAGTAGGTGACTCCGCCTGACCATTCCCTTGAGAAAGGAACTGGTTGAGAGGCAAGCATGTAACAAGCTGACCAATCAGAGCATCTCCTTACAGTTTTTAGTTGAAAAGTAAAAGAGAGAAGATTGGGACATCACAGTGTGAAGCACTGCTCATGGCCTCCTTTGCCACTTGGAGAAAATCTGTGGGCAGCAAGAGAACACGAACCACAACAGAGTCAATCAGGAATGAGAGACAGAGGCAGATAGTGGTTGTTGTAAAAATATCTGCACCTTTCCTGCCTGAGAACTGCTCTACTCAACTCATTGCAGTTACAGGAGTTTAAGATTCCATTTGATACTTATGCTAAAATAGGATGTCACTGTCAACTGGACAGACCCTCTCAGTGCCCTATTGGAAAGTCATTTGTGAGGAACATCTCTCTACTCCTTGTTTTCTAGGAGGGAATGTTTTTCCTAAACACTCCCAGCTCCTCTGTGCCTTTTATTCACTTCATTTCAGAGGATGTAAATCAACTCATCTGATTTGTAAATTGGAGAAGAGTGACTAGCAAGCTGAGCTTACCTACCTTCTTTTGTCTTCTTGGGGGCGAGCTACCTGCAGTGACGGAAATTCTCCATCTCCAAACCTCTCCACTGCCTCAACGGGTGAGGCCTACCTGGTCCAGGCCCTCCGTGACTCACAGAGGAGGGGGAAAATATCTTTAATCTAGAATTTAGTAACAGTCGGCCCATTTCTCTACCAAGGGACACTGTGTCCTCCAATCTATGCTTTGAAATAACAATGCCAATAGCTAATACTTACACACAGATAACTATGTGTCAGGTAATTTTCTCCCCTCAGTACCTTCTTAAATCATTTACATTTAAGAATATGAAACACAGTATAAACAACTCTCCCTGGGTTCTACCACCAGGAAGTGTCAGACCTGGGACTCAAATGTAGTCCATGTGTCTGGAATCCTTGATTTAACCATTATCCCATATATCACATGTACTAAAGAAGACACATTGCCATACTCTTTTGCCTTCTAGTTGCCTTCCTTTTTTGTCTTAATTTTCAATTTGTTCAAAGGATATTCTTTAGAGGGTCCCTGTAAAATTTCCAACACTGAGCTAATCACAGGTTTTGGATGGTCCCTACATTGAAGCTATACATAAAAAAGTAACAATGCCCAATACTAAAATTCAGCAAGTACTGGTCAGCTTCCATTTAATGTATGCCATAATTATAGGATAGTAAACCTACACTAGCCAGGAAAATTCAACTTCACAGGCCACAAATTCTTTTCTTCTGATCAACAAAAAAGCAAATTCTGCAGTTTTCTTTAGTGGGCTTTAAATGTTTCACGACTGATTTATATGATGCCTGCCATAAAGTGTCAACTACTTCAACATAAGCACTATGATACTATGCATGCACCAGTTAGCTGAGCTTCATTCTAAAGCAGTCAGTTGCTCTAAAGGAGAAGGAAGAGTCTAGAAGTGGTCAGCTAGGAATATAAGGAAAGGCCAAACTTCAAAGGTAGCTACTACAAGGGCTTCAACTAATTCAACCTCCAGTAATACCTCTGGCATTGATGATTAACATAGTGAATATCAGAAACAAATTTCACCTGATGAAAAAAGTGGCGCTTATTGGGGGTAGCAAAATGAATGCTGAAAATGGTCTTTCCTTGGTGAAATTAAAGTTATTCAAGATATATCAATTGACTAAAATATTTTAAAGCAAGATATAAGAACCTAGCACCAACCTATGGTCTTCACCCTTTAGAATGAAACCAGGGGCTTGATATTTTAACATTCTTATATCCAAACGTTGTCGTAGGAGGATTTCTGGCTGACTGATGGCAATACTAAGAACGTTGCCTCTGGAATGCTATCGTGGCCACTTTAAATGAACAGTCCTTGTACTGTGTGGTTTTGGTCAGGACACTTAAAAGAACATGGGCCTGGAATTTTATCAAGCCTTCAGAACAGGTTTATAAAATGGTTCATGTTAGCTTGTTAATGAATGTGGATATAATAGATATCTGTTATATGTGGCAAAACTTACTCAGAGTCTTGCTTTGATTATAACCTGGTGGCAAGGTTTTAGAGAAACAGCTAACTGTACCCATCACTGGCGACGATTACCTACCTGAAAAAGCTTAAGAACTCAGTATAATCAGATCAATTTAGGTCAGGTCAGCTGTAATACAGATAATGAGAGAAAATGGACATTTTCTTTGGTCCTCAAATGAATGTGCAATTTGTAAAGGAGGCATAAATCCCTGAAAGTGCAAACACTAATATGATTTCCCTCCCTCACTGATAAAGAGATGCATGGCCCAATATATAGGTTGGTCTTCTCTTTACTGAGATACCTGTTGAAAACAATTGTCTTACCATGTGATTTTTTTCTCAAGGTCAGAACCTGGAACATCCTGAAACATCACAAGGAGTTCCAATGAGGGACTAGCTGATAAGTTCGAATTCAAAACTGTGTTCACATGGAATCCTTGTAGATCTGTGACAATACACACCCTACTAGTGACACCTTCATGCTTATTCAGTAGCAAACACAAAGAGAGGAAATGCATGAGAATCCTAAAAATATAGTTAGCTGGACTTTTGGTCATTACTTTATCTGCTATACTATGAGGCAAAAGGAAAATCATGATACTCCTAAGAAACTTCTTTGAACTAACGATCTGTGATAGATAGAATAACGGTCCCCCAAAGATGTCCATGACTTAATCCAGGAATCTGTGAATATGTTAGGTTACATGGCAAATGGGAATTAAGGTCATGAATCCAATGACCTTCCAATGGGAAGAATATCCTGGATTATCCAGGTGGATCTAATGTAATCTCAAGAGTTCTTTTAAGTAGAAAAGGGAGGCAGAAGAGAGAACCAGAGATATGGTCATGTAAGAAGGACTCAGCCTGATATTGTTGGCTTTGAAGATGGAGGAAGAGGTCACCAGGCAGGGAATACAGGCAGCCTCGAGGAGGTAGAAAAGATGTGGAAATGGCTTCTTCCCTAGAGCATACAAAAAGAAAGTAGACTCACCATGAATTTAGCCCTGTGGAACTCATTTCAGAATTGTCATTGACCTCAAGAACTATAAGATAATAAATTTATGTTGCTCTAAGCCACCAAGTTTGCAATAATTTGCTACAGCAGCAATAGTAAACTAATACACAGGGTGAAAAGAAATAAGGAAATAAGCCAATCCACCCTTAAGAGCCATGTACCACATTCTCTACACTGTTATGTACAATTAGGAGCTAACCACTATGACTACATCACTCAGGCTCCCTTACCCTCTGGCAGTGAGTGGAGAAAGGTGTAGGGATATTACTTCCCCCACTCTCTTTCTACTTCAATGCCATGATCCTTGCAGTGGCTGCATCCCACTAAGACAATAGTTCCTAAGGGCAGTCCTCATCCACAGTGGAATGTGAATTAATTAGTAATATGATTATAAGTCAGGTAAAACATTTGAATGATAAACTGGAAAAACTTTAGACCCAGGACTGTTTCCTGTCTAAGAAAGCAGAACATTCAGAGGCAATAGCCATGTATATAAATGGCCTATATCTATGCAGAATCAAGTACCACAAAAGAATGAGTAATGGAAGTAGCACAAGGCATGGGTCACAGCCATTTCCTCTTTACCAGTGTCTGCAATGTGCAGGAGTACCAATAATACTAAAGATAATTCTATGATGAAAGGGCCTTTCGTTTGCATGGCCTATTGCAGAGCTCTGACAGGAACATACAAATTTGTTCATATGGTCACATGTGTCCTATAATTCCCAAAAGTAAGATACCTGAACTGTAACCAGTTAAGACCATTGTCTTATTTTACATAGCCCACCGTGGAGTGCCAGAGCCCAACCAAGGTAAGAAGGGCTGCCCAGAACAGCAATATCCTGGAAAGGGTGTCAGACCATAAGTGAGGTTCGAAGGGCCTCTATGGGAGCACCTGGGTGGCTCAGTCATTAAGCATCTGCCTTTGGCCCAGGTCATGGTCCCAGTGTTCTGGGATCGAGCCTGCATCAGGCTTCCTGCTCAGCAGGAAGCCTGCTTCTCCCTCTGCCACTCCCCCTGATTATGTTCCCTCTCTCGCTCTCTGTCAAATAAATAAATAAAATCTTTAAAAAAAAAAAAAAAAAAGAAGGGCCTCTATGTAGAGAATCAGCCAGAGCAAGATGAAGAGGAGTCCACACAGGAGGACTGCCAATTATGAGGAGTTGGGACCCCAGCAAGGTGAGGAGGGTGACACGGAGGGCAGGGGGCAGCAATTGCAATGGGAGATAGGTTGCATAAAGAGAAGCAAATTACTTACCAAAAAATTCATTATATTGAGGGTAATGGGAGCCCACTTCCTACTATCAGGGACTTGTGAAAGAATGTCAGAGCATCTTCACTCATCACAGACACAGACAGCAAGATTTCTGGGCTCACATGTTTGCCAGAACCTTGACACTCTCATCAATAAGTAATATCTATTTCCCCTTTCATGACCTCAGGCAGAATTTTGTGACTGAAATGTTCTGGAAGTCCTCTGACTTCCAAGGACAGATCACAAAAGGCAAAGTGGATTGTCCCTGGCTTTCTTTATTTCTTGGGACACTAGCACTTGAAATCCAGTCACCAAGTTGTAAGGAACCTAAGCCACATGAGGCTCTATAGGTTGTCTGGTTGACAACTATAGCTAGGGTCTCAACCAACAGACAGCATCAGCTGCCAGACGTGTGTGCATAAGCCTTCAGATGACTGCAGGCCCCAAACTGGGAGTCATTCCAGATCAAGCTGAGTGGAGCAAGATGGCCCATCCCCACTGAGGCCTGCCCAAACTGCAGATTTATGAGCAAAACAAATGCCATTGTTATTTTAAACCATTAATTTATACACACAGCCACACATAGTACCTGTAACAACACCCAAATAGAAACAACCCAAATATCTGTTAGCAGGAAAACAGATAAACAAATGGTGGTATATTGATGCAGTGGAATAATATAAAACCACAATAAAAAGAATTACTGATGCACACAGTAATATGGACAAACCTCAAAAATATTCTGCTGAGTAAAAGAATCTAGACACAGAAGAATATACTCTATGATTCCATTCGCAGGAAGTTCTAGAACGGGTAAAAACAATCTGTAATGAAAGAAATCAAATAATGGTCACCCTTTCTTTTGGTGGGAGGAGTTGAGAGGATCTTGGGATTGACTGACAAAGAGCACAGGGATCTTTCTGGGATGTTGGAAATGTTCTATATCTTGATAAGGATATGGATTATACTGGTTTATGCATTTCTCAACATTAATATAAGTGTATACATAAGATGTATGCTTCACTGTACATAAACTATTTCCTATTTTAAGCATATTCACACGACACATTACTAATGACAATTTGTAAGGCAGAAAAAAACTTTTCTAAACTATAAATAGTAAAAACAAATTTCATTTAACTATGTGAGAGAGTGAAATAGCTTTCTCTTCTCTGCATACAAAATTCTGTCATATGAAAATGTGATCAAGTGTATACAGTTAAAAATATAGATTAAAAAATTCTTACAGAAGTATAACAGACAGTTATCATAAATATGTTCTTTTTCTAGATTTGGTGATGTTTGTGGTACTTGTCAGCTTTTGAAAATTTGTATTTCATTCTCATTGTAAATAAATATTAATTTTCTTACCTAATTTGTTTTTGAATTGTTTTTCTTAAAAAGGTGTCCCCACATGATAAAGGCTTTAGATCCAAAAAATCAGAATTTACTCCTGCTTCAGTTAAATATGTCTCTTGTCAACATCATTCTAGATTTGACCATAAAATTGCTTGTGGGAACTATTTTCCACTTCAAAGAAGCCTGCTGTTCTAGGAATCTCAGATTCAGGTCATGAAGTAGCAGGCAATTGCAGAAGATCAAACTTTATTAAAGACAAGGTTTACTTTCTGACTTCACTGTTGTTCTCCAAGCAGAATACTTATATTCCATTCCTCTTTCTTTTCTACAGTCACGTTTTAAAGACCAAGAGACTTGGCAGAGGAAATGGCTTCATGGGACAGAATGTCTTAAAAGTTTGCATCAAATATGAGAAATTACACTCTGAAGAAATGAAAAGGTACAGGAAGTGAAAGAAGGGAAGGAGGAGTGGAGGGGGAGAGACAAAAAAGATTGAGAGAGAGAAAGGACGAGGGAGGGAGGAAAGGAGGGAGAAAAAGGACAGGAAGGAAGGAAGGAAGGAAGGAAGGAAGGAAGGAAGGAAGGAAGGAAGGAAGGAAGGGGATAAATTTTACCTTTTAATAACTGAAACTTATTTCAGTGACAAATCTGATCATGCAAGTGATCTGAAATTCTGAACTCCTGGCTTACTTCTATCATCACGTGAGATCCTCTCTCAAATAAAAAAATTAAGGCTTTCCTGGAAACTACTATGACCTTATATAAATTTGAGGCAATCCCCAGCTGTCTGATTAGCCTTAAGGCACAGCATTGGTTAATGCTATATCTTTTCTCTTGTTTCTGTCTTTTAAAAAATTAGCTTAACACTCCCACTAGTAAAACTCCACATGCTACAGAAATAAAAATAGAGAGGGAGTATGCCTTCTTTATTGCCAGCACAATGCCAGGCCAGGTTCTATTTAAGAGCAACTAATGTGATTGTGAGAATTATTATCAAAGAAAGCCCTACTGCTTTAAAATTTTTCCTTCTTTTAAGTATTTTCTAGCTGCTCTGTTTTGGTTAGTTAAACTTCACTACATAAATGTTCACAATGGAACTAATAGAGAAGGGCAACCAGATTGTTGTGTATTTTAGTAAACCAATTAAAGAATTTATGGAGAGAAGAAATCAAGTTAACTACCATAGGAAAGAAAAAAAGAAAATAAAGTCTTTTGTATTTGAGCCAACTTCTGCATGGTTTCACAGGTGCCCCACAAATGTGATGTCATTTTGATTGGGGCAACCTCTCTCCCACAAAGACAAATGAAAGAGCTCCTTTTAAAATAACCTTACACCTCACACAGGTGGTCACATCTAAAATAAACCTACAGACTGTGCCTCAGAAACAGTTTTCTAAAGAAACATTCTTTTAGGGCTGCCCAAAGGGCAAAAAAAAAAAAAAAAGTATTGCCGAATGTGCTGACTGCTCTATTGAAGAAAAATGGAGAACACAGTTTTTCTGCTCTGATTAGAGTAAAAGGCATGTTCCTCAACTAGTAGTTTTATAGTCCACCAAACATCAAGAAATCTTTTCTTGCCTTTTTCAGAATTAATTTTCAATGGGTTTTCAGTCCAAAAACTGGCTCATGTCCAGAAGCTAGGCAAGGGATCATGACTTTTTTTGGATGACTGACCTCAGACTCCTGATTGTCCATCCTTAATTTCCCTTTATGGTACAGATTCAGTAATGTCCTTTTGGTTGCCCTTTGATTTAGCTTTTAGGGACATCATGTTCTATTAACCATCTCCAAAACTCTATGTGGGTCTTTTGTGGGTCTCCTGTAGCGGGCTCTCTACTCTTATAATAAAAGTTCACAGAAATATATACCATCATGCTGCCTCTGTGGCTTTGAGATCCTATCACAGCAAATTGGCTTCGGCTGGGCACCTAATGAACTTTGGAGCTCTACAACTTTCTCGGCTGTGTCAGGCTTTACTGCCCCTCCACTCTTAAGAGGTGAGCTTTGTTTCACAGCCTACTAAGGACACCCTCTGGCTTTCACACTTAGCTTTTCATTCTCAATTAAATGTTTTCAGCTTTTTGTCATCTTTTTCCACAACATCAACTGAAGTTAACAATGGCTACCCAATTCTATTGTCCTTACAGTTAATATTTTTCCGTGTATCTCAAATGCTGGAAATAGCACACAAACCAATACATTTCCTTCCAATGGTATGCCATTCCAATTTACCTCCAGGGAAGGTTCTAGCAATCGCACTCCTTGCTATCTTATACCAGGGACTATCTGTGCTTCACCTACCATCAAGTTTGGAATCTGCAGGACAAACTGAGTGAGGGTGGGTGAAACTGCTCCAAAATCCCATCCCCACACTTGCTTTTCTTGGATCATCCTGGTACCCTCTGTTGCAGGCTGGGTTTCCCAGGAAGTCAATTCTGAGACAGAAATCAGTATGTAGGAGACTTATCAGGAAGTGCTTTTGCACTCAACACCTATAGAAGGGAAGGGAAGGGAAGGGAAGGAAAGGAAGTGGTACTGGCCAGAGAAAGAAGTCAAGATGTGTTGTGATCTCAGTGGAATGCCTGAGCTGACCATGTGAGGAGTCCTGAAGAGGGACTGACCTTTCAGAGTGTTCCATGTTGGTCTGTCATTTCTTTTGAGCTGCCCTGGAAAGAGGGTGTGCACTTGGCTGAAGAGGTACCAATCTCCCTCAGGGAATGACAGTGGAAGGCTATGTGCAGGTGACATTCCCAGCAGCTGAAGTGATAAATTCTTTAATCCTGAAAAGGGCTGTGAGTAGCACATTACAATCCTCCTCCCAGTGATTTAAAACTTTCATCCTTATGTAATGACCCTTTATCTCTAGTAATGCTTTTCCCTTAAATGTAGTTCTACTTTATCTACTATAAATATACCAACTTTCTTTTGATTTATATTTGATTGGTGTATCATCTCCATTGTTTTACTTAAAACATTTCTGGTCCTTATATTTTATTTATTTATCTATTTATATTTTGGGGGGAGGGGAGGGGCAGATGAAGAGCGAGAGAAAGAACCTTAAGCAGACTCCATGCTGGGAGCCCAATGTGAGGCTCAATCTCATGACCTGAGCTGAAATCAAGAGTCAGATACTTCACTGACAGCCATGCAAGCACTCCTGGTCCTTTTATTTTAGATGTGATCCTGTCAACAGCACATGGTTGGATTTTTTTTTAAATCCAGTCTTAATGATATATTCTTTTTTTTAAATATGTGTTTATTTATTTGTCAGAGAGAGAGAAAGAGCACAGCAGGCAGAGGGAGAAGCAGGCTCCCTACTAAGCAAGGAGCCTGATGTGGGGCTTGATCCCAGGACCATGGAATCATGACCTGAGCCGGAGGCAGATGGTTAACTGATGAGCCACCCAGGTGTTCCTAATGATATATACTTTTGACTGGAGAACTCAATACATTCACCATTATTATTGATATATTCAGATTGATTCCTATCAGTTTAGTTGTATTTTTTTTCCATTGTCTTTGATGTTTCTGCATTCATTTTTCTCTTCTCTCTTGGCTTTCTGCCTTGCTTTCTTGCTTTTTTTTTAAAAAATTACATTTTCTATTGTTTACAAGATATATATCTTATTCATACTCATTTAGTTGATAACCATGCAAATTTTAATATATGCAATTAATACAATCTAAATGCAAATTATTTTTCATTTTTTCTAAATAAAAGGAATTTCCTAAATAAAAGGAATTCAGTATGTTTTAAACCTACTCCCTCCTCCCAGTTTACATGATTTATTTTCTCTAGTATTTTCTCTCTTGTTTTTTGTAGGAGTGCTGACAATATCTTTAGCCTTCTACTTTATTCATTTTCTCTCTATGACCTCTCTGGGGGCTATGTCTTCTGGGCCCCTTGAAGATTAATATACATACCTTAGAAATGCCTACCACAGCTGGGATGTGGGGATCTGTTAGGGATAACATAGTCTTGCCCCTTCCTGATGCACAAGTGTGCCACAAGGTGTAATAAAAGGTTAGCTGTCAATTAGGTGCATGCGAACTCTTTGACCTCACTGCAATGTACTCTTGCGTGTCCCCTCCTCCATGTCCCGTCACTCTGTAAAATCTGAACTATGGTCCAGACTTTGCAGAGAATAACCACGCAACTGGATCATCATCTGCCTGTTCCCCCTTCAGTAAGTTACCCTGAATGAAGCTCTGTGTAAACTATATGGAGGGACCTACTTCATTTTCTGGTCTCAAAGTGCCTTCTCATTTTGAGGGATACTTTACTGTGCCTCCCCCAGCTTCTAATATTTGTTAACTCCACAAATTGAATTAAATATTAAAATTATTGGTCTATACGGTCAGTGTAGGTCATTTGTTTTTTATATCTTTTGAGATTTTTGTTTCAGATATTATTCAGCTTTATGAAACGATGTCTAGATGAATATGATATTTTATATTTCTTGAATTTGTGGATTCACATCCTTCATCAATTTAAAGAAATTATCTGGTATATTTCTTTCATATTTTCTGTTAATAGTTTTCTCTATTTTCTTTTTGGAGTGCCAATTAGGTATATGGCAGACCATCTCTTTCTGTCCTCCATGTCATGTATTCTCTCTACATTTGTACAAGTTGGAAGTTCTCCATAATAAATTTTTAAGATGATATTTGATACTGTAAGATACTCCTGAGAGAGTAAAGAACCAAAAAAAATAGCCATCAAATTCAGCAACTACGAGGTCACTGGTGACCTTGGAGGAAAGAGGAGAATAGGAGAATGAAAGCTTTATTGCAAAGGAATCAATAGGAGGGAGGTGAAGGCAATGAGTACAGACTTCTCTTTTTAAAGACATTTGGTAGGGAGAAATAAAAGAAAAAAGGGAAAGTAAATGGATTCTTTTCAGATAGGAAAAATCTAGTTGTGTGTGTGTACTGGCAAGGAACAATGAGCCTAATGAATGATAAATTAAGGCTGTATCCAGAGGAAAGATAATTGATGGCCAACATCCCAGATGATCTGTGAGAAGGTGGGATCCAGGACTTAGCTCCAGTCTTTTTTCCACAAAACAACCAGAGTAATCTTCTTGGTTTTGTTTTGGTCTAGTCTAGAATTATTACCACAAATATAATCCATGGTCAATGAACAAAACTTTTAAATATAGATAAGCAAAAAATTTTGTAAAGCACAGGTAATCTCATTTTCCTATATATCTGCCAGGCCACTTCCTATATGTTTGCCATGTATACTAACATACACAAACAAACACATAAATGTGATCTATGGGACACAGTGATAGATGGACTTGGAAAAGTTTTATGTCTTTATAAGGATTCATTTTTACAGAGATTAAAAATTAAAAAACTATAATGTACACCATAAGAAATTAGAAAAGGAGTACAGATTTCCAGGAGTTATGCTTTGTTTCCTCTTCCTCTTTCCAATTTCATCTTTTTGTATTTTTGTGCCATGCTTTAAAATCTACCTTCCATATGCTCTTCCAGATCACTAATAGGGGTCTTCAAAGTGACTAACTTCTCTTCTAGTTCATCCACTGAGTAATTTCCAGGATAATTTTATGTCCAGAAAATGTGCTGTATTTGAACTTGTTTAAGTCTCCAAAAGGAGCTCTTTTAATTTCCTTTTTCCTTTGCTGTACTTAAGCCACTTTCCTGAATGGAAGTTCCATCTCTTCTGACTGGCTCTTTCTGCTTGTGGAGCTACCAAGCAGTCCGCTGACTCAGAAGAGGTAGACAGATCAGACTGGGTAGTGGGAGTAAGTGAACTGTGTTCAGGATGCCATTTTTTAAGAATCCTCTGATCTGATTTTAGTTAAATTCATGTCATGTTAAGCATTTCAGTTTGTGATAACTATGGTAAAAGTTACCAGGTAATTTTCACCAATGGTGAAGGCCACAATGTCAAGAACATGTTAGAAAGTCACTACAGATGCTAAAGAATGAAGATTGTGGTACATACGAAAAGCATTTGGAAAAGATGGAAGATCAGTGCATGTTGGGTAGCAGGTGAAGCATCAGGGAAAATATGGAACTCAAGATGGCAGTTTATGAACAAAGGAATAAAATTGATAAAGACAAATAGTATTATGCAGAACCTTTCATTCTAGGTGGTAGATGTTTTCTTGATCCTGGAGACCAAAACTATTTTTTTTTAAGTTTTGGTTAGGCCTTTGGTTAGACATGAAATTGATAAATAACAGTAGCAGTAAGATGGACTGGAGTGAAGTGAGACTAAAATCAACACTTCTTAGGAGATGCAGGGGAGAAACTGCAAGCTGACCCTAAGGATGAAAAGCCTAAGCTCTCAGGGATTCTGTTACTTATATTTATTTTTTTCTCTACTGAGAAATATCATATTTAACTTATTTAAATATTTAATTTTCTAAAAATATTTTTAGAAACCAACATGGCACAGGGGAGGAGTTCAGAGCAACCCACTGTTAACTGTTAACAGTGGTGGCCAGAACTGCGAGCCAGTGAATGGGGCTGGATCTTATCTGGTGTGGATAAGGAAACAGGCACTTCTGAAAAGGGATCAAAAGGAGCCAAAGGGTGGGAATTCAAGAGGAGCCAGTACAAATTCTAGAGATTCAGGAAGAGCACTTATTTTCCCACCCTTAGGCCTGGTGTTGAACTGTTCTTTGGCTGCAAGCTCCTTTCTGAGCTCAGAAGATTTTTATGAAAGGAGATGATCTCTTTTAGAAATAAATGTCCTTTCACATGTTCACATCACAGAAAGAAGAGTAAAGTATCCAGGTCACAGGCATCAAAGAATCATCTTACTATTTTTCTTACTCTGTATCTTCCTTCACTTGAGAGGAAACATTGATGGTCTTCTAATGTACCTATCACAAAAATATGATGGATCTAAAAAAATTGAATATGAAAATTGTATAATGTTTAAATTAAATGATTTACGAGAAATCCCACAAACCACCATTATAATGCTTGCTTGAGTGACTTTATGATAGGTAAAAAATTGTGTTGGATATTTTATTTTAAATGGGTAATTTTGTAGGCTTAGATACTGATTTGGACAAATTTACAACACATTTTTTCCTAAATTGCTCTTTTTGGCATTAAGAAATCATTTTCTACTCTAAGGTCAAAAAGATATTTTAAACCACTGTCGGTTTAAACTCAGTCAGTTAAGAGTCCAACTCTTGATTTCAGCTCAGGTTATGATCTCAGGGTTGTGAGATCAAGCCCAGCATGGGGCTCCATGGGGCTCCATGTTGGGCATGGAGCCCACTCAAGATTCTCTCTCTCCCTCCCCCTCTGCCCCTCACTACTTGCACGTGCACACATTCACGATCATTATCCCCCGTCAAAAAGATACTTTACACATGTTTTTGTAGTATTGTTTTTCACATTTAGATCTTCAATCCACTTGAAATTTATTTTTGAATTTTGCATGTAATCTGAAGGAGAAGTTTAATTTCATTTTTCCCCGGATACTATTTATTATAGGGTCCATCCTTTCCCCCAGTGATTCAGATATGTCAACCATATACAACATTCTTCTGTACGCATGTGCCAGTTTTCTGAGCTCTGTATTCTGTTCCTCTGGCTTATTTTCTATCTCTGTGCCAATACCACCGCATCCAAATTACTGTACCTTTATACTATCTTGTTATCTGGCAGGATAAGACCCCCATTTTGTTCTTTGTCTTCAAATTTGTGTTGTCTGTTTCATTTATAAATTATCACCATAGCTTCTACTTTTTTATGGAAATTAAAGGTTAATCATTCTGTCCTTATTCAAGCAAGCTGACTTCAATTGTTTGAAACCACTACTCATTACTTTTTTAACCTCTTTAAAATGTCCTTTTTTTTTTTTTAACAAACCTCTTTGAAATTTCTTACCTGTAAATGAGAAAAATAAAAGTACCATCCTCAAATGATTGACACTAATGCATTTAAAGGTAAAGTTTCAAACTGTTTCCTCATCTATAATAATATGTTATTTATTAAGATTAAATTAGCTAATATATCAGCTTAATACAGTACTAGCACATAAATAAATGTTGTCTTTTTTTTTCAAGTCATGAACCAAGGCTTGAAAATGGGAACACAAAAGGCATGTGCAGAGGTTATGTGTAGGTGACATAATACGGCAAAGAGTGTTGGTGCAGAAAAGTGAAAAGAGATAAATTAGAAAGGAAGATGGGGTCCTATAGCAAAAGATGTCCAAAGCCAGCTAATTCAGGGAAGAGAATAAACCTGTGGTAAGCATCTGGGACTTGCGAAGGGTTCTGCGTATACTGTTCATTTATTCCTTTTCCCACCCTGGTGAGGTAATCATGATCATACCCATTTTACACATGACATTAAGCAATGTACTCAAGTCATTCACGTAAGTATCCAAACCAAGGTGTGAGCCTGGGTCTGATTCGAAAACCAGTGCTTCTCCCTCTGTGTAAGGCTGAGAATTTTGGAGTTTAGCTTAAGCAGTTTAGGAAAAAGAAAAACTAATGAAAATATTTCAGGAAGATGGATTTGGCAGTATGTGCAGATTGCCACACAGGGTGTAGCTGGAAGGTGACAGCGGGGGCTGGGAGGGAGAAGGACCAGACTATTTCAGTCTTGCAGAGGTGAAGGGATGAAGGCTTAGACACAGGCAGTGGCGGTGGGGACACCCAGAGAGGGAATGCATTCCTGTCAGACATCTCTGTCCTTTTGTGCCTGGTAGTGCTTAACATTGGACTAAAGCCATGTCACCTACTTAGTAAATAAATGCCTCTTCATTGATTAAGTCTTCTATTTCAAAATTTCTTTCAAACTGGACTTTATTTAAGGTGTCTTTTAAAACTTTTCTTTTGACAAAATGGCCTATAGTTGATTATTCCAAAAAAAGGGAAACTAACTACACTATACTAAATATTAAAATATTACTAAATATCACTAAACACTGGCAGTACTAAATTCTAAACAAGTATTTATTTCATGGGGTATGAATCGTAAGAAATGAAAATTTGATTACTGAAATATCTCGAAAGTATTTTTAGATCCATAGTATTTAGGGCCTTTTGTTGGTTCAGATGCTTTAATGTTCACTATCTAAATGAAAGAATAATAGATTTTTATGGGGAAATGAATACTTCTGTGGTCTGTAGCTCATTTTGATGCATATGGACTTGCAGAAATTTTGCTCATGAGAAAAGAAAAGAAGTTGTTGTGGCTAGTGTTATATTCCTTATTGTCACAGACTATAAAGCGAGGCAAATCTCACTGAGCTAATTTTGGTTTTAAATAATAAACCTCACAGTTAATTGCAGATAATCAAAACTAAACCAAATCAAAACCCAACACTTAAACTGAATTAAATTGAAACAAAGATGCTAATAAAAGCATTTAAGCTTTCAAGGATTTGTTTAGATTTTACACCACTTTTATTATTAGCCAATGGGTTGAATTGGTTTCTGAAATATTTATAATGTTCACACTTTTTAAGGATTTTCATAGAGGCTAAAAAACCACCCATCTTCAAAAGAGACTGAGAAAGGATATAGGGATGAAGAGGCCGAGTAAGAACGGCATTTCACTTTTTGTCAAAGAATATCATCGTTAAAGAAAAATTTAGAATAGAGACCAAAGTTGGAGCTCTGAATGGGGAAATTTTTCTCCCAGATGGGGAGCCTGATGCGGCAGCCCAGTTAAAGCCTGGCCCCTGGGAGGAGGTTGGAGTAAGGAAATGTCAGCAGGCCTTTTAAAGCCAAAAGATCACCTTTTCTCTCCCACAGTCAGAAAGCAAGGCCTGTGAGTTTTGCTGATTAGCTGGAGCTATCTCGACTCAGAGCCTGGACAGCTCTGAGCCAGCTGGAGGTGGGCTGCTGTGCAGGTGGGGAGTGTGTCAGGATTCAGGATGCCAACTGCGTCTGCCAAGCACTTTAGGTGCTCAAGTCAGAATAATGGCACCTAGTCTGGTCTGCTCAGTTGTCAGCAGGCTAGGCTGGTGGAAATTTGTCATTATCTTGATGTCCCATCGTAGACTCCTTCTTTGTGAAGGAATAGTGAACTTTGGATGGTTTCCAAATTTTAGTTTGTATCTGAGCACTACCTGTTTTCTCTGCTTTTATTTTTTAAAACTCAGGTAAACGATATCTTCTTTAGCAATATAAAAATCTATTGCTTCTACTATCTGTAGAATTCCTAAAAATTTTCACTTTCCTCCGACCATGTCAGCCCAGCTTCTATCCCCTTCACTTCCCCTCTCTGCCCTTCATCCCCTTCTTCATGTATTTTATACATCCTCCTTCATGTATTTACTCTCCTGGTTAACACTCCACCTTTTTATGTCAACAGTTCTTGTACCTTCTTCTTTTGTTTTTCCAAACTCAACATCTCTTACAATCTTCTCTCCTCCTTGTTCATTCAACCAAAAACATGTACTGTGAGGGTCAAACTCTAAGGGCTAGATGTGTGTAGTGGAAAACAAACTTTTTTTCCACTTTTGCTGAGATTTTGGTCTAACACACAGCAAACAGGTAAACAGAGAGACAAATTCATAATTATAAACCACGGTAACTGTTACAAAGGGAAAGAACTGGGGGCTATGAGTAGGATAACTCTATAACTCATCATTCAAACTCTGGAGCACTTCAAGAGTAAAAGGAGACATTATTAATGATTATGTTGTAACAACAGGTGAAAACTGTGCTAGGCAAGTCAGGACATATGATCACCATATAGGAATCCAACTCTCATCTGACTATACAGGGAAGAGGTAAGCTGAGATCCAAAGAGGATCAGAAGAATCCAGCAATGCAAAGATTCTAGAGAAGGACAGTCTGAACAGAGAATCTGATGCAGGAAGTTTTCATGTACTTGAGGAACTGAAAGAGAGCTTGGAGCAAAGAAATTGAGGCACACAGTTGTGCAGGGCAAGGATACAGCCTGATCATTCAGGGCCTTGCAGGTCAGATGATGAAACTTGGATATATATTGTTGAAGTATACAAATAAATATAAATGTATAAGTATATTCAGACTGTGAAATATTTTATTAAGGAGAGGAGGTGATAAAATTTAGTTTCTGTTTTTATAAGATCATTTTGCTCATTGATACAGACTGACATTCACAATTTATTAAATGAGAAAATAGGATTGCAAAAATTGAACTTTTTGTATAAAGTTTTTTTCTTTTCTTTGCTTTTTAAGAAAGTTTATAATTTTGTTTTTTATAATAATTTTTATTATGTTAGTCACCATACAGTACATCCCTAGTTTTTGATGTAAAGTTCCATGATTCGTTATAATTTTCATTCAAAAATTCATTCAAGGCTTATCTGGAAATGTGACTCTTATTTTCCAAATAGATAAGTTTTTTCATGCTTAATTATTTATTTTAATTTCATTATCTTATAAAGCAAAACAGTTGCCTGTAAAGTATTGGCTTTTGGAATTTGTAGCCAGGTAATACAATCAGTTTTTATAAATGTTCAAGGGTTATATTTGTGAAAATTTATATTATGTTTGAGGGTTGTAAGTTTCTTTCTATATACAGTTTCTATATACAGTTTTCTATATATTTAATTTTTTTTAATTTTAAATACAATACAAATACAAATAAAGCACTAGTTTTTCTCTACTTTAGTTATAAATCACCTAACAAAAGAAAATGGTGTTCAGAAAAACACTTAAAATAGCACCAAACAATAAAAGTACTTAGCAATAAATTTAACAAGAAAAGCTCAAGACCTCTATGAAGAAAATTAGAACATAAAGGTACACCATGTTCATGAATGAGAAAACAATATATTAAAAAGATTAAATTTTCCAAAATTAATTTAAAAAAACTCAGTGTCCTTCTAACTGGATTTTCAGTGGACGTTGTCATTTTATATTGTTGGTGGGGGACAAGAAGTAGTTGTTACAGAGTGATCTCAAAGTTTATAGGAAGAATAAAACATCTGGCAATAACCAATAAATTTAAATTATTTTTTAAAAGCCAAAGTATTTGGTAAGGAACAATTTTAAAAATAAAAGTTCAGGGGTGCCTGGGTGGCACAGCGGTTAAGCGTCTGCCTTCGGTTCAGGGCATGATCCCTGCGTTGTGGGATCGAGCCCCACATCAGGCTCCTCTGCTATGAGCCTGCTTCTTCCTCTCCCACTCCCCCTGCTTGTGTTCCCTCTCTCACTGGCTGTCTCTATCTCTGTCAAATAAATAAATAAAATCTTTAAAAATAAATTAAATAAATAAATAAATAAACAAAAAATAAAAGTTCAAGATTTTTTAAAATGTTAAACTTTAGGGCAGGATTTGGAGAATACCTTCTATAAAAACAAACAATCAAAAGACATAAATCCTAATTTCCACTTCTTCCCTCCTCTTTCCCTACACCTACCTACTTTGACTTCTCCAATTTAAAAACGTCACCATCCACCCAAACATAACCCAATGTAACCCAAATCTGTGACCTTTCGATCCTCAGCGGCACTGTGCTAGTCTAATTTGTTCTTATCTCCACCCTGGATGATTGCAATAAGCTTCTATATATCCTCTAGCTTCTGCTTTTGTTCCCTGCTCCTCACAGCAGACAAAGAAAGCAGTATTTCAAAATCCTCCAGTGCTTTCCCACAGCACTTACATCACAGTTGAACTCTCCACTTTTCCAAAGTCCTACAAAGTCTGGTTTCAGCTATATCACTGAACTTCCCATTTTATACCACTCTCTCTTCTCACACTCTGAGCTCCAGCAATAAAGGCCTTCTTTTAGTCCTTACAACACACCAAGCTTGTTTCAACTGTAGAAACTTCCGACCTGCTGGCCCCTTTGTTTGCCATGCCTTTGCCCTGGTGGATGCATGGCTCACACCTTAAGCATTTCCTCTTCAAAGAGACATCCCTTGGCCACCTTTCACATTGCCCTACTTTAATTATCTGCATAGCACTGTTGTTGGATCTTTCTTCTTTGTATTCATTTGTTTGCTGAATGTTTATTCCTGCATGAGAATGTAAGCTCCAAGTGTGAGCATTTGTCTATCTTATCTCATCCTAAGCGCAGTGCTTGACAAAAATCAGGCACTTACTAACTTAATATTTATCAAATCAAAGAATGAATGCTTGACCAAAGTTTTCTTTCTGAGTTTTTTTTCCTAAAAAAAATGTTAAACCTCCAGAATTAGGTTTGCTTTGGAAGGCCATTGAGGGAATGTGCTATACATATCATACATACAGGGCTTTATTATTTCAGAAGGAGGCATTTTTACAGCCTAATTTCTGGAATATTTTAAAAATCTAAATGAAAACACAAAAGCTTTGCCTTAAATCTGAAGTAATCATCATCAAATACAAATGTACTGCCTTCATCTCTCAAATGTCGAAAGACTGATTAGCAGCAGCTAAAATCTTGACTGTAGGAGAACTTGACGTATATGCTCAGTGGGCTATAATGATTCAAATAAATTAGCTGCCACATATTTTAAAGAACACATTAATTTCACACCACCTATTTCTAAAATGAACTACTGAATCCTAAATTCATCCTCAATGAGGTGATCAGTCACCCACAAAATGTGGTATCAATGAAGGACCTCATTTGATATAAACATATGTCCTGGCTAAGGACAAATAGGAGAAAAGTAACATGGTGAACTGGATGAATGATTTACCACACTCTGAGTAGTTATTTTGGAATGCTCACCTCCACCAAGATGGCCACTTGGTTTCCCTCTCTTCTTCCTGACTTGTAGGTGTCAGGAAATGAGTAAGGATTTCTAAGTCAAACAGAATTTCTCCAGCCCTGAAGACTTTCCTGAAACTTCCAGCTGCTGCCTGGCCTCAGTCTCCCAGATAAGTAAGATCATACCCCAAAGTTTGGTTTTTCAACAAAATAAGAAAGTCTAGTTGTTACTCCTGAGCCAGGTTACAACTAATTGACAAAGGCATGGTAACTGTGAGGGAATGCCAGCTGTGTAGAGCCCTATTGTGGACTGAACTATCCCCTACCCCCAAATCCATATGGTGGAAACTCTAACTCCCAATATGACTCTATTTGGAGACACACCCTTTAAGGAGGTGATTAAAGTTAAATGAGGTCATAAGGGTGGGGCTTCAATCCAATATGATTAGTGTCCTGATATGAAGAGAGAGGCATACCAGGAGTGTGTGTGTACAGAGAAAAGGCCACTTGAGGACACAGCAAGAAGACATCTGTCTGCAAGCCAGAAAGAGGGCCTCACCAGAAACCCCTACACCAGCACCTTGATCTTGGACTTCCAGTCGGAAGAACTATGAGAAAATAAATGTCTCTTGTTTAAGCCATACTCATCTACTCTGAACCTGGGACACCCACATTTGCCCCATTAACTCCCCATATCTCTCTTGCCTTACACCCAAGTCATGTCTGACCTTATCTGGACTGCCATTGCTAGGAAGTATATGCCAGCTTTGGGCAGGAAGGCTCAAGTAACTTAAATGGAATCCTTTTTAATGCATCCCTGGAAAGGAAACCTAAATGACAATATATTCAATACTTGCACAAAGCTGTTTTCTTCCAATAACATCTGCTTTAGAGCGATGTTTCAGTTTCTGCATAGATAATTTCAAATCAAAATTGTAGAGTAACTTTCCAGTGCCTTTCTTAGACTAAAAACAAAATCTGTTCTAATTAACTGCTAACAATATGCCTGAAAACATTCTCATTCTCCAGCTATCAGTGATAGTTGTTCAAGTTCTAACAATATGAAATTCGGATATAAGGGGTGTGGTACAATATCAGGTTTGTCTTTGTCTGATAAACAAAACCTGGAGAAAGGAAGAAGCTAAAATAGTGGGAGACATTAGCTATGGAAAAACAATGAAAAAAAATGCAAAAGCACAATTAAAAAATAAAGAACTTGTCCTTCCCTTAAATTTAGCTTTAAAATTTGTTTTTGAGGATAATGTAAAATACTAATCATAACTCTGGGGAACAGAGTTCAACTTCTATTTCTACCTCCATCATGTAACTCAAGGATTAAACTAAAGAAGCAAATATATTAACTTTTTTGGGATATAGGGGTAAAAAGCCAAAGACAGCCTCAAGTATTTGGCATCTCTAGGACCAAGAAATTGAGATATCAGAGAAAGCCATTCTCCAAAGAACTAACAGAATCAGAATATCCTCCCTCCCCATAAGGCCCAGGAAATGAGGCCAGCTACCCACAGGCTACTATACCCCAGGATTCAGAGTCAGAACATCCAGATGTTTGGGGTCTAGACCCTGCCTACCTCCCTACCTGGAATGAAATAGGTCTCCCAATGGGCCAGAGAACCCTGGAATGTCAGCATTGGTGCCCTACAATTGGTGAGAAAACTAGTACAAGTTTAGATGGGAAGCAGAATGAGGGACTGTGACCCAGTCTACCACTATTTCCCTTTCAAGTGTATCAGACCACCTCAATCACTGACAGATATTCAGAAAGAGGGGCTGAAAGGCATCAGCAAATCTATTAAAAAGTAGTTCTTTTGGGGCACCTGGGTGGCTCAGTCAGTTAACTATCCGACTCTTGATTTCGGCTCAGGTCATGATCTCAGGGTCATGAGATGGAGCCCTGCGTCAGGGCTCTGTGCAGGGCGTGGAGCCTGCTTAAGATTCTCTCTCTCCTTCTCCCCCACAAACTCCCACTTTCTCTCTCTCTCTCTCAAAAAAAAAAGGTAGTTCAAAAAGCGGAACCCCCAGCATTGATATGGGATAGCAAATAGAGAAAATAGTATATGTACAGCTACTACATCTGACTGAAAACTCTCTCAAAAAGCCAAACACCTTCTCATATTTTTGTGTTTCTTCTGCTTGGTTCATCCAGAATCTACCTGATTAATCTATATTCTGAAATAAAATTTGAAAGCTGAGAGGAAGCCAATTCCACAGAAAGATGAAAAGGCCTGTCATCAAGTTCCAAAAAAGAAAACCCAGCAGTTCAGGCTAAGCAATAATCATTTGCTTCAACTCTACAACCCCTTGGAATAAAACGACTATTCTCTAAATGCTCACCCAGTTGTACCTGAGTGCTCTCTCCAACTCGTAAAAAGTTGGCAAATTATTATTCACGATTAAAGTTTATTGAAGACTACTTTCCAATTAAGGTTCTAAATTATTAAGCGATTCGTATCAGCTTTATCCGCCCCATGAGGTACAACAATGAAGGTCAAGTGACCCTAAGGATCCTCAGCACATATTAATAGCTTGGTCTGATAAATGACCTTGAGGTCTTCCTGGTATTCATTGCTGGAATTTTTTTTTAAAGATTTTATTTATTTATTTGACAGAGAGAGAGAGACAGTCAGCAAGAGAGGGAACACAAGCAGGGGGAGTGGGAGAGGAAGAAGCAGGCTCCCAGTGAAGGAGCCTGATGTGGGGCTCGATCCCAGGACTCTGGGATCGCACCCTCAGCCGAAGGCAGACGCTTAATGACTGAGTCACCCAGGCGCCCCTGGAATACTTTTAACAAAGAGATATTAACGAATTTTAAATTGTTTTATGTTAACTATCATTCTTTATTGTAAAAATAAGAATTTGTCGAAAAAAATGGAAAACAGTACAATGTACTACTAAAAACAAAAACACAGGGAAGTCAGCACCCTTTTATCCTATGTCATTTCTGCCCTTCTGACTAATTATATGATCTATGTCAAGTCATTTTACTTCTCTAGGTCTCAGACTTCTCAACTCTTAAATGAGAGGGCTAGACCAGATGACCTCAGGTCTCACTAACCTAAAAATCTTCCATTTGCTTCTCATAATTTGACTTTTTCCCTTTGCTAAAATGTTCCAAGGGAGATCTTTGTAGGTTTTCTCCTCTATGCTCTTTGTACGAGAACTATAAATGGCATGGTATACTATAAATGACAGGATGTAGTAGGAGAAAGGAGCTTTTATACGAATAAAGCTGATGTTGGTCACTTTCAGGAAATTTTTATTTTTTAATATGTGCTGAGCCTTTTTACACATTGTTTTTTGAAATTTGGAAGTCAAAGGCTATGTTTAAAATGGTTCGTTTTCATTCACTTGACTTTCTCCTCAATTTCCTTTTATACTCTCCTTCCTTTTCTTGTTCTACTCTTGGAAAAATAAGGACCAGGCTTCTCTGGGTGACCGTACCTGTTGGGGGAGTGATGTGCCATCTCAGGTCAGTCCTTTCAGAACAATTTCTTAAAAATCTCCCAAGAGCTTCAAAGGAAATAGCAAGTGATCAGGAAGTATTTACCGAGCACCTTATATGTGCTAAGCCCTGTGGACAGTCGGAAGGAGGATGAGAGAAACACCATCACTGTTTTAATATCATCAAAGTACCTGCAATGTGTGAGGTACAAGGAACACATGAGACCCAAGTAAACAAAAGTATCGAGCATGAAGACAGAGAAAGTGTTCAACAAATGCTTGTCAAGTTGTTCTGAGGTATACAACTTTCAGGAGGAAGAATAACGTCAGGGTCTGTTCTGTTCCAACTATGACTAGAATAGTTTCCTCAGTTTGGGGTACCACTATTTAAAGAGGTCATTTAAATGGGAGGAGGGGGAGATAGGGCAGCATGGAACATCCAAAAGAAGGTAGGGAGAGTGAAGACTCTGGAAATCATGACCTACACAGAGTAGTTGAAGAAACTGGAGCTGTGAAGTCATGACAAAAGGGTACAATATCACATGTCAGCATTGGCTCCCATAAGATCCCAGAGGAGAAAAATTGTGTTTTACCTATTGGAAATACACTGTTACTACATTAAATGAATTATACAAATTGTAAACATATATCATAAATCCATTTGTTCTGTAGTAGTGAGTATACAGTGCTTATCATAAAGACAACAATTTAAAAACAACAAAACCTAAGTGCATCACTGTATAGATCACATTTGACCTGTCACCCCCTCCATACACTCTTACCCCAATTTAGTTACCCCAAGGATCTGGGAAAGACGTTATGAGTGAGCCAACATTAGAGTGTTAAGCAGAAAGTGGGAATGTTATCAATTAAGATTATGCATCTCTTTTTTAGAGATCCTCTCTAAGTCCCAAGTCTAACATTTGATCACTATAAGTGCTGCCTTGCTCTAGGTGATTGTAAGAGAAGAGGAGTCAGGAAAGTCAGGGAAGTATTCATTATCTGGAACTTTATGGGTACAAAAGGACTTGGAAAAGAGGGAGGGAATTTACTTCACTTAAATCAAATGAAATAAGATTGCAAAAGGCACAGCAGTAAGAATAAACATCAACTTGTGCATCATATCACCTGAGAGAAGTGAGTCAACAACAAAGCTGATCTGATGAGTGACTGTAGTGCCACTGTCAATGGGGCTAGAAGTGAGGTGCGGCCACAGTGGGGAAAAGACAGAAGTAGACAACTACAGCAAAAGTTGAGTTCAAGAAAGGGTTAATATAAATATAAGACATCAAGACTTTTATTAATAAATAGCCAAAAGGTGTGAACAGTGAATTCACACAAGGGAAAATACAAATAAGAAGCAAATATATGGAAACACATTAAATCTTCTACTTTGCAATAAGAAATAAAACTGCAAATGAAAACAATAATAGAACAGTTAAATTAACCGAAATTTTACAAAAGAAGAAATCTAATCCAGGCAAATTTCAGGAAAAATAATAGTATTGATACATGGTTTATAGCATTGAAAATTTGTATAAGCCTTTTGGAGGGGGATATAAGATTTAGTAACACACACATTATACATATACACATACACACAAATTGATCACAACCTTTGGCCCATTAATCCTATGACTTGGAATTTCTCCAAAAGAAATAACTGAAAAGAAAAAGTCATTTGTATAACAATATTCATAGCTGTTACATTAACAAAAAATTGGAAATTGTCCAACCACTCTTCTGTTATTGGATATTTAACTACAGCACATAATCAATGGAACATTATGTGAACATTACAAACAAAATAGGAAAACTATGGAATAACATGAAAATGTTTATGAAATATTAAGTAAAAATGTGGAACTCAGAGAACTGTACACAAACTTATTATAGCCATATAAGAATATTCCATGTATGAATAGATTGAAACGTGAATATTGAGAAAGGAAAGACAATCCCTACTAGGATGTTGACTAAGTGTGATTTCTTTTCCTTTTTTTTTAAATGTTGCTTTACAATTTTTAACACTATTTTAATAAATTCCTTTTTGTTAAAGAATTGGGGAATGTTTGGGGCACCTGGGTGGCTAAGTCGGTTAAGCGTCCTGCTCTTGGTTTCAGCTCAGGTCATGATCCAAAGGTCCTGGGATCGAGCCCCACTCTGGACTCCAAGCTTAGCACAGAGTCTGCTTGTCCTTCTCCCTCTGCTCCTCACCTTCTCTCATGCACTTTCTCTTTCTCTCTCTCTCAAATAAATAAGTAAATGAAATCTTAAAAGAAAAAAAGAATTGGGGAACGTTAAAGGTTTTTTACATAGGGAATACATATGATGAAAGTAGATCGATTGAAGGATTAAGAGCCTAACATCATATAGTCCAAGGAGGCTGGTGACATACCCTAGACTGGAGTGACAAGGGGTTGGAACAGAGTACAGAGTGAGAGCAGAAAATAAAGGATGATAGGGGCGCCTGGGTGGCACAACGGTTAAGCGTCTGCCTTCGGCTCAGGGCGTGATCCTGGTGTTATGGGATCGAGCCACATCAGGCTCCTCTGCTATGAGCCTGCTTCTTCCTCTCCCACTCCCCCTGCTTGTGTTCCCCTCTCTCGCTGGCTGTCTCTATCTCTGTCAAATAAATAAATAAAATCTTTAAAAAAAAAAAAAAGAAAAAAAAAGAAAATAAAGGATGATAATGGGGTTGGTTTGTTTTGGGGTTTTTTTAAGCACCAATAGGATTATGCAGTTCTGGCAGAAAAATGGCGAAACTCATTTTTCTAGCCTTGATGACTAATAACTAGCCTAGATGCTACAAGTTTATTAATTTATTCAACAACATTTGTTGAGAACATACTATGTGCCCAGCTCATAGTTCTAGCCACTAAGGCTTAAAGACAGATTCATGATGTCATGGAGCTTACAATCCATTCCAGTGGAGAAATAAAGACAATAAGTAGATTCATGATAGATGAGAGAGAGAGAGAGAGTATCATATGGTATTAATTGCTTTGCAAAGAATTAAGACAGAATGATTTGTCTGAGAGTGACCTGATGGTTACTTTGGATCAGATGGTCAGAGGAAGACATTTGTGGATGTAACAACTGACACAGATCTAAATGGCAACAAGTGTCTAGCTATGCAATATATGGTGGAAGCAGAGGAATATACACTGGCACAGAGAAAGCCAAGTATACAGGTCTAGATTTAAGTCTAATGTTTTTGAGACATCACAACAACAACAACAACAACAATAACAACAAAAACAGAGCACCTAGAGCATGGAGGTCCAGGAGGAAAGGGGCACAAGTTGACATAGGGTATAAATCATGCAAGTTAAGAAATGTGAATTTTAAGCTTAGTAGGATGGGAGGCAAAAGAGAGCCATAATTTGATGTACATTGTTTAAAAAGTTGACTACTGCCAAATGAAGAATAGATTGCAAAGAATAAGACTTTCCGGTATCAGTTCTAAAAAGGAAGCTATGGCAATGATCCAGGAGTGGAAAAATGGTGGCCTGAACAGGGCTGATGATAATGGAAATAGAGACAATTAACCAGTCAGAATCCATACCGGAGACAGAGTCTATAGAACTTCAGCTGGATTGGACAGCAGGGCCACTGGAGGGGGATGAATCCTTGAGAGTGGGAGAAGTGGAGAGAATAGACTCAAGGAGGACTCTAATTGGATGGAACATTGCCAAAAAGGAAATGCTGCCAGAAGTGGTGCTATGAGCAAGCGCTGGCAGCAGCACAAAAAGGACAGAGCAGATGGGTGAGAGTTAGTGTTCAGTGTATCTACCCAAGTTCACAATTCCTGAACGTTTTCTCACTGAAAAAAGGAAGAGCTCAATTCTCCAACAGAAAGAGTGTTGGGTCATGAGTTAATTACAGAGACCCTGAACTGTAACCAGACTACAGCTTCTGGGAAGAATACGGCCTAGTTTACATAGTGTTTAAAGCAACAAAGTCTAGGATTCCATCAGCTTTTTACGCATGACCTCATTGATCCCCACAAAAATCAATCAAGCTTCAGATATTCATATTGACAAGCCATAGAAAATAAGTCTTCCTGTGTTTGTTTATTCTTATTCCTACGGGAAATGCTCAGACCAAAGGGTAAATACTTAAAGACCACCATCACACTACTTTTCTCTTATTTCCATTTTTAGAGGATATTGAGATTTCACAGTAGCCTGAAATTCTCAGTAAATTTTATTGTTTAGAGCTACTCCATGCTGCATTTGGGAATCTTAGTTCCCTGCACAATAAACTTTTGATTATTTATCAAGAACAGCACTTGGATAAAATATCTAGACCAAAAGAATCTACCCCTCCTACCAAGTAAAAGGCCCTTTACATAACACTTGGAAACTCATACCTGCCAACCTCTTGATTCCTACCCTAAAACTCACTTTTAAAAAATGTTCTAAAACATTAGGGGTAAAAAGACACTTTTAAGCAGAGCTGCTTTATAGGTTAATTTTATATTTGGACTTAGCAATTTGATGATCAAGACAACCCACAGAAGTATTTTTAAGGCTTTTTTCTTCAACTTTGAGATTATAACCAGGCAAATGGATACATCAAGAGACTGAAAAAAGAGCTTTCACCACATAGGTCATTGGTTCAAACCCAACCCAACTCGCCTGGGAAAAAATTACCATCTGCAGATTTTTATGAAATGTACAGGGGGCTAAATTCAATTTCTAACAGGGAAAATAAACAACTGCAATTGTTGGGAGCCATACATGGGGCCAGGGATTAATCTAGTTGTTTCATGTCAGGATTGATACATATCAGAAATTGCAGGACTAACTGAGAATTTTCATCAACAATACACAAGAGTACAAAAAAAAATCAAGGAAATTCACGTGCATTTATTTATGTATAGATGTACGTCTATGTGTATTTGTATATATACATACATACACAAGTATATACAGGTATATAATGTATACATGGATATAAACACATTTCTTTTCAAATATCATAGATCTTAATATTTGTAAGCAACCTTAAAGGTTCATGACATATAGTTCTGTAGACCCTTACCACTCATAGAGAATACATCCCTAGACATTCAAGAATCCCATATTCACCAATGCATCTCTTGCATATAATTTTTCTCCTAAAAGTACCATGATACAAGTGAAAAAACTGAAGCAACTTCATTAGCCCTTCACAGAAATATCTGTATGTGCTCCTGCATTTTCTACATCCCATTTCTTTAAGATTCGTATGTTTCCTATGCATAACCTCACACCATAAGTTAACTGTCTTTTCACTTTCACTGAAGTTTGTCCCTCCCTCATTGAACAGTTCTTGTGCTGGCTGGAGTGCTGGCTGGAGTTGGCTCATGAAATGTTTTTGTCCTGCTGGCCTAACAAAATTAATGAACTTCATGGACCGTTAGGGCTATAGCACACAGCCCAGCCAAGAGAGTTAAATCTGCAAGGGTTCCCTGTAATGTACCATTTTGCTAAGTTGGTAACAGGCACATTTTGTTGGAAGGAGCAGTTTAGCCACTGAGCAAGACCAGCAGATTGCCCCATGTTTTCCCTTCAGTGCAGTTTTTTATTGTCTTGCCTTTAGTAGCATAAAGTTATATTTTGCTGCATTTTATGGGACAAGAATAGTTGTAGTTGAAGAGTATTTGAAGACTTGCAGGTTCTAGTAGTCTAAGGAATCTATGTCTAACAAATGTCAAGGATCTGCAGATCCAAGTACATCCTACTCCCCTAACAACTGGCTGGAAGGTGGCTAAGAAGGAGATGGCTGGGCCAATGCTCAGATTTCCAAATTGAAATTTTGGAATAAGTAAGACGCTATTACCAAGAAGAGGAAAATGTGTAGATGGAAATGAAAATTTCAATTTTAGATATCTTTATATTAAAGTCTGTCACGACAACTAGATAAAAGACATGCACCAGGAAGATGAATCTTGAGAAAAAGACTAAAAAACGAACTATAAATCTGGATGTCTTTAGGACAGAGGTAAAGGATGAAATTGGGGTGAAGACTATTGAAAATGGCTTTTCTGAAGTCAGTGCATGCAAACTCAGCTCTTCATGTGCAGCGAAGGTCAGAAATCATAGGCTGAGTCACAGTTCAAGATGTCAATTTGCATTCACTGTTTGTCTTTGTGTTAATCATCCCCCCTCCACCCATGCCGAGGACACTTGAACTACATTTCTAAAGTGACCATTTGATTCAGTATTTTTTTTAAAAAAAGGCAAGAAAAGACAAAACCACCGTTAGTTGACCACGTAGCCATGTGAAATCTGAATCTGAAAGAGGACCCTCTGTGAAGGTACCACAGTCACCTTCTCCCATCAATGAAGAGTCCACACCTCCATTTAGCCATCATTAAACGGACCTTCATTTTGTTCCAAAGTCAAGCAGAATTTCTTTTAACTGCCAAAATACACAGACCAGTTTCTGAAAGCAAAATGTTAATTCATCAAGTCATGTCCTGTTTCCTTTTCTTTATGGGAAGGTTTTTCATTACAAATTCAATTTCTTTAATAGACATAGGGCTATTTAGATTTTCTATTCTGTTTTCTTTTTATTAAGGGTCGTAGTACAATGATACCAACTTGAGGAAAAGCTTATATTTTTATAATATTTAACAATAAAGGAGAAAAAGGCTCTCCTTACAAGAAATCTTTTGTTTAAATCTTCCCTTTCTGTTGAAAATTAAGCCACCATGAACATGAAGCCAAAAAATGTTGGTCTTTCCTTCTAATACAACACAGATGGACAATGTGCCACTCAGGCCATGTGGGGCAACAGCATTTCAGTCCTCGAAAGGTCACAGCAGAATTTAGTTGGTTTCAGTAAAATGAAACCAAATGAAAACTTTGTGTCCCATTTTTTAACTTCTTCCATAAAGACACAGGGAAGCATAGAGTTGCTACAGTGTAGCCTACCACAGGCTCATTATTCATAATCTGGAATGATGCACTGGTTCACTGACCAGAAAATCTCATCACTAAGCACCTTTAGTCTTTTTATTAGATACCCTGTGCCTCACCCTCCAAAAAGTGGTCTGTAAATGTTGACAAAACAAATTAATGAAATAAGTTACTATTATGCTTTTCCTTCTTGCTGATTCTCCCAAAAAAGATGTAAAGAAGCTTAGTTTCAAAGTTTTAGTAATGAATATGAACTCTTTGGTCTATATCTAATTTAGCAAAAAACACATCAGGTGTGAAAGACCCTTCGGACCTATGTAAGGGCTAGGAGCACCAACTTTTGCTCTAAGAAATTAGTGTGGATCTGACCTCATGTTATGGCTGTCATGCAAAAGATTTAGAGAGAATTAATTTTGCCCTTCAAGTGTTTTGATATCATTTATGGAACTTCCCCCAGAATTTATCCTTTGAGGAATTTATTTATAAATTCAGCACCTTCCACTTTTATAGATAAGCACATAGTAAAACTCCCTATCATTTATCCTAAAATTACCTCTCCCTTTTATTCAATTATTCCAGAATTTGTATAAATCCATTCATATTCAGTTTATCTAGATTCTGATTCTGTATAGTAACCAACTGTTATCATAACAAGAGGAAGACTTAAAGCCAAGACCTGGCTCTTCCACTCACTGACTATGGACTCTTGTTCAGTCGCTTCCTAACTCTAAACCTCAGTTTCCTTATCTGTTGAAGAGAACTAATATGGCCTACACCTCACAGACAAAAAGTGTGATGGAGGGAAGGGGCTGAATACCAATATCAAAAGACTATAAACTGTGAAGCCCTCCACAAACACAAAATATTATGATTCTGTCTCCATCAACCAGCTAATCTATCCCCCGATCTTGTTATTTGAAGTTTCCCTCTGCACTTTCTATGTTTCTAATATTCCCTCCTTGAGTTTATCTACCAGAACCAGGCACTCTGAGAAATTCACAACTTGTTTATAGTTCCCATTTGATATTATTAATAACAGTAATGGCTAATATTTATATAGTGTTTACTATGTGTCAGATGACATTCTAAGCACTTTATAGAAATTAGCTCATTTAAACCTCATAACAACTTTACAAGGGTTTTACAGATAAGGAAACTGAGGGACATGGAAGTTAGTAACTTACTCAAAGTCACACAGAAAGGGGTGGAGCCAGGATGTGGAAGGGCAGTTTGGCTTCAGCACTATTCAACATGTTTTAACATGTGCTCATGTTGAACAAACTTAAAGGAATGAATCACATTCTGTTTTCCAAGTTTCATTTCTTGGATCACAATGTTCTATGCTTTAGCCAGTAACGCACATCTCGGAAGCTACACCAAAGACATAATCCAAAACATAAAAACTTCTTTATAGCCAAAGATGTTCATTATAATATTAATAATAATGGCAGATATGCATAAAAACAAGATGTTCAATAAAAAGGGGTAGTTTAAAAAAACACAAGTACCACTCGCAAAATCTCAATGGTCAGTCATACCTTCATTTAAAATTACATTTAAAATAATGCATGAAAACATATGAACACATTTTGTCATGTTAAGTGAAAAAAATATACAAAGTTCATTATCATAATTACGTAAAATACACATATATATACACAAAACCATAAAAAAGAATGAGAAAAAGTAAAACATTTATTGTTTCTAAGTGATTTTTTAAAATTCTTCTACATTTCTTATCTCCTACCTAAAATACATACATATTTATATATATATGGTTTCATAACGGAAATGTGATAAACTGTATTTTGTAATTTTCTGTTGATTTTTTTTTGCTAAAACTGTTAGTTTTTTCTGTCCCACTTGAGAATGTATCTGCTATTCTCTACCTACCGCATCAGTGATTAGGCAGGGCAGACCAAGCTATACTTGGTCCTCTAGTCCAAGCCGACACATGGAGTCAGGTAAGATGCCTCAAAGTCCCTTTTCTGATTAAGGCATGCAAACATATGAGACATAACAATGACACAGTATTAGGAACCTATGTAGAGGAGGAAGGAAGCAAGCAAGGAAAGGAGGGAGGAGAGAAGAGAGAAAAAGAAAAGATAAAGCAACATAGAAGAGCTCTTAGCCAAACGACATCACAGAGGTCTCTCTAAGCTAGGCCCCATAAGCAGCTACATTTACCACTAACAGCAATGTAGGGAGGACAGTGTTCAAGAATAGACAAGCAAGGGGCACCTGGGTGGCCCATTTGGTTAAGCGGCTGCCTTTGACTCAGGTCATCTCCTCAGGGTCCGGGGATGGAGTTCCCAGTCAGGTCGGGCTCCCTGTTCAGCAGGGAGTCTGCTTCTTCCTCTCCCTCTGCCCCCACCCCCTGATTGTGCTCTTTCTTTCTCTACCTCTCTCTCACAAATAAATGAAATCTTAAAAAAGAAATAGATAAGCAAACCACTTGAGAAGACGTGAGAAACCCAGTAAGTGACAGCAAAAGGGAAACAAAAAGCGTCAACCTCCTTATTGTGGGTCTGTAGGTCAGTTTTTGTTCAGAATCCAGTCAGAAAAATGGAACCACAACAGATTTCAAGCTGAGGGTATTTAATGCAGGAATTAAACTGTGAGTTGACTACATGCTTTGTTTTATTTATTAAGCAATAAATGGAAGAAGCAGCTTAGATTGGTGTCAACATTTCTAATGACTACTATGGAGCTAAATGTTTTAAGTAAAGAATGCTATCAGGGTGCAATTATGGACATATAAATAAATGGCTTAGTTTTAAAATGAGTTTTCAGGTTGAGATAATGAGAATTTGAGGCAAATAATTACTGAGCCAATTTTACAGGTGAAAAAGCTATAGCATACATACAATTACCACAAACATAACTGTATAGGGTGAATTTCAACTCTCCTGGAGATCAATGTGGCCACAGATTAGAGTCCAACTCTGCCTCCCCAGAGGATCTGATTCCTTCGAGACCCCTGGAGAGGCATTTCCCCCAGCCCATTCAGAACAACCTTAGTAAAGAATCACTATACCTGGAAACAAGGAGCTATTTTACTGTGTTTCATACACTGGTCAGGCTGGAAGTGCCCTCTGGAGATCGAGTTGCTTAGTACTTCCCAGTTGTTTTCTTTGTGGGACATGCTGGAGAACTCTCCTGGATATATATATATGTATGTATATATATATATATATATATATATATACATACATATATATATATATATGGAAGACACACTCTATCCCCCAACCCCCACCCAATCCAGACCTACAGCAGCCAGCCACTGTCCATCTGAGTCTTCAGTGTGCCTCCAACTCATGAGGAAACATGAGCTAGTATAGAAAAACATACTAATAGTCAGGCAATCTACTCAAAATCAGCTCCAGTCTGTAGTGCCCCAAATTTTCTCAACCTATAAATTGAGATCATTGAGAAAAATCCAATACTCTGTATGTCCCTAGTATTCAAGCGCAGTCTTTATCCATCTGTATCTCTCCCCCTCTCACACACACACACAAAAACACTAAGCCATGAGCTCTTAGAGGGTCACATCAGTGTCCCAAGTACTTTGCACAGTCCTTGGTTCATGGTCATCCCTCAGTAGATATTTGTTGAATAAACAAATGAGAGAAAGAAAACATGTTAGGCACAGGAGAGCACTTGAAGAAATATAATTCCTTAAATGGGATTTAAGTTTCTAAAGTAGGTAGATAGGTAGATAGATACATAATGTCTATATATCTATATCTGTGTATAGATAAAAAGTAATCTATATTATCTACTTGTATCCAAAGTAATATATATCTATATATAGATATAAATGATATAAATATTATATAATATTATTTTATTTCCCAAAAAGTAAGCTGGGCAGATATTATTATTCTCATTTTATCAAATGAAAAATTAAGTTCAAATGGATTAAATAATTTGCCTAAGCCCCCAGTGAGTAACTTATGCTTCACGAATGTAAGGTGTTTTCATTTCCCACATGTGAACATTTCCCTCTCTGGACATCCCGTTATTGTCCAAAGCAAACTGAGGAAATGAGAAGACTCCCTCCCTCATAATTTAAAAAATGCATTTTACCCAGTGTTTTCTACTACATTAACTCCTTTGCACCTCAGGTTTTCTTTTCAAAGGACTAGAATTTCTAGAGTCTGTGTTGGAGAGAGGAAGATGTAGGCTATCACCCTTCCCTGGTAAAATGGTCCTTTATACTTCTGAGTAGTTTTGACTCCAGGGAGAAAGTCTCCACTGCCTCTCACTAACTTCCTACATAGTTCTTAATATACTAAATGTAATATGGCCAAGGGAATAGGGTGTTGGAAGAAGTGACAGTTTAAAGTACTGAAATGCATGGTTGGCACTTAGGGACCACTAATGAGTCACAATCAATGAGGGGAAGATTTTATTTGCCAGCCTAGCTCTAATTGTGCTGTAGGAAATAATCTGTGTCTTTTATCTACAAAACAGAGCTTTGGAAATACTGGCAGGGCTGCCTTCTGAACCCATGCATTAGGCTAAGGCATTGTAAAAATGATAAGGAGATAAACAGGGGGGTGGGGAGGGAAGGACAGGATGGGGAGGAATACATCTCAACAAGGTGTGGCTTCGTAGGTGAATGGAGTTTATTCCCTATAAGCTTAGAGGTGGGACATTGAAAGGACAATTGCTCTATGATCCTGGAAAGGAAGGCAGAGGCCACTGTCAATCATCTGCAGAAGGGAATGAGGTCATTTAAATGCAAGATGCAGTGATCCTGGATCAAAGGATGGGGAAAATCCATGACTGATCTGGTGGAAATTCTGAGCAAAAGGAGGCCTTTGTGAAATGCCCATTGTGACCCAAATGAGCAAAAGAGTTACCCAACCTCTCTGCTTAATAATAATTCTAACAGCTACCCTATATTGAACACTCCTATGTGAAAAATCATTTTAGTAACAGTCCCAGTCTTACTATGAGTCAGTTTTCTGGGTATTCTGCATCTATTATCTCATTTATTCCTAAGAAGTCTATGGAGTAGGTACTATTATCAGCACTTTAGAGAAGAAAACCGGAGGCAGGAAAAGAGTAGGCAACTTGGCCAAGGTTCCCCAGGTTACAAGTAATAGGGGCAGGACAGAGTCCATGCCCCTAACCCTTCACTATCCAGTCCTTCTCTTGCTCTCATTATCTGATTTAATCCTCACAATGACACAGCTAAGAAGGTATTGTAACCCTTATTTTACAGATGAGAAAGCCGAGGCCGAGAGGCGCTCATGCGTGTTTATCAGACCATGATTCAGACCAGGCCTATAGTGATCCACAGCCCATAAACTTACTTTCCAGCACATCACCTGTGGGGGGAGAAGTGTCCTTTCCAGAACACAAGATTTTGTAAAGGAAATGGGATCATTTTTAAGTTTTTACATCTCAGACTTCCCAGAGCCAGGTTTGATGTGATCCTTTGGCTGAAAAAGGTGTCTACATTCCCAAGTCCCCACTCAGAAATTACACATTTTCCATGTGGCATGTCCATCAGGATTTCCAGGACTAGTCAGGAATCAAAGACAAGCTGACAACCTCCCCTCACTTAAAAGGACTAAGAAAGGGGAAGTTAAAGGGCCTCTAAGCAGCTGGTGGGGGGGGGAACTGTTGAAGAAAATATCCCATTTTCAGTAAAGGCAAACAAGGTTGGATTTATTTCAATAGAACAACATTCCCAGAAGTCTCCTTTTTAATATGTTGCAAAACTACTGTTCCCCAAGCTCACTCTTGGACGTTTCCTACTTCATCTTTCCTTATATCTCAACTCAGAAGAATTTAGTTGGAGGATTACAACAAGAGTAAAATCCAAAAATGAATAAAGGCCCACTTGGGAAAAAATGTCTTTAACAATACAGGCTTATTTGCCTCAAAACTTTACTTTCTCATCCAGGAAGCTCTGACCCCCAATGGTCAGGGTTAGCCTAGAAAAAACTATAAATTAGAAAACTCTTTCAATCTTAATGTTGTACCCCTCCCTTTCCTACCTCTCACCCCCAGTACACACACACACACAGCCTCCTTCCAGCATCTTCAGATTTATTGGGTATTTTCATGCTGCTTGGAACTCCTATAGGCTCTATATAGACTGGTAACTCAGATGTCCCTACACACACACACACACCAACAAAGCAGCACCAGACAAATGAGTGGGGACTATGCTTTTAATTCTATGAGATCATATGGTATACACTGCCTAGGTGATGGGCTCCTGATGACCCAGTTACCCATTTACACCAAGATCAGCCCTGCAGAACCCACAGCTCACAGGAGGTCAATGACGACCTCAGCCTCAAGCCATCTGGAGTGGTGGGTTCAACCTCCATATCTAAGAGGCAGCAAATCTACAGTCTAAATATACAAGGAATCTGACAGTGACTGTGACTCAGTCCACCCCGTCCCATCCTCCCAAAGACCTTTTCTTCCTCCATGTCCACTCCCTCTGGTCTTCAAGCAGCTTTGTCTGAGAACATGATCCTCTGGACTTTAGAGATGAATGAGCAGCAAGTCCCTCCCCCCACCTTGGCCTGTAATCGTGTCCAGAATACTATCCACAGTAGCCTTTGTTCTTTTGTCTCAGAAGAGGGCCCTCTTTCTGTTCAGAGTGGNCCTCCCCCCACCTTGGCCTGTAATCGTGTCCAGAATACTATCCACAGTAGCCTTTGTTCTTTTGTCTCAGAAGAGGGCCCTGTGTTATGCTCTTCTTCTACTGCCTGTCTTTCTGTTCAGAGTGACCCATTAGGTCCTTTGTGCGTGTGACCCAGCCAGCAGACAGTGAGGGAAGTCCTGGAGTGATTAATGTTTCCCGACACTCTGCATGGATTCATTCACATACAGTAAATCTCCCTGTCCCAAGTGCTCAGATGTCATCTTGGAAAGCTTAGAATATTACAGGCAACAGGAAGCCAAGGGGACGTTCATGAGAAGCAAATGCTTTATTTAACATGGAAACTCCTCAAGCATTGTTCCAGAGCGCCAAATTAACTGCGTTAAAGCCAAAACTGTTCCAATTAACTCTGTCTCCTACAAAACCACTGGCTACAAGGAAGATATTTTTCACCTATTTAATTCAGGGGCTCTGCCTTCATGGGGGAGGAAGATTATCTTAATGCTTTTGGGTTTTATGGATGCAAATTCAAGAAAATTGTCATTCTCCAGTTCCTATTCTGTGTATAATCTATATAAAACTATGGTCTTAAGGGACATCAGTAAAATCTTAACTGAGGACACCCCTGGTTCAAGACCCTATGTCAGGGACCAGGAAGATGGGAAGAAGGTGTTTATTTAATGTAAGTAGTCAAGGAAAGAATTTAGACAAGTGTTGATAATTCTGATACCAAACTAAAACTAGACAATTGAAGGAAGAGTGGGAGAACTGCTTAATGTTAAAAAAATATTCAGATAAAAATGCCAGTTCTATATCTACAAAGCCAAAAGTAAAGTGTTAGTTATTCAATTGTTTTGGCCTATGCAGATAATAAATCCAGGCTGCAGGAAACCATACAAGTAGAATGAACCAAAATAAGTAGAAGTGAATGGAAAAGCTGAAAAAATCAGCCCCACCCTACCCACACCCTACGTCCCAAGCACATACACACTCATCAGTCTATTCTTTTCCCTAGAAAACCTCTCCCCTCTCCCCCAACAGTAATATCTTAGTGTGATTTATCCAAATAATTATTTCTATAAGTCATTTTTATATTGGCTTTGTCCACCCACACCAAATGAAGAGGAAAAAATAATTAAACTTCAAAGCCATCTGGCTAGGGAGCCACACGAAGGTGGCATTCTGTGCCTGCCTGCATTTGCTAAGAAAACCTTGTTTTTATACTGCAGCCCATCTATGTAAGAAAACCCATATCAGACAAGGGGGATCTGCCATCACTGCTGGAGCAGGTCCCTATTGAAAGCATGCAACATGGAGAATCAAGAATGTCAACACGCCAACTCCATAACCCCCAAGGACTTTTGGTGTGAGCTCCTTTTCTATCTACACTCACTCCCAGATGATCTCATCTAGTTCCATGACTTTTAATAACAAACTATTTCCAAATTTGTGTCTCCAGCCAGGGCCACCCCTAGGGCATTTGGGACCTGGGCAAATGTGGTTTTTTTGCCAAGCTCTGTCTCTATAAACAATTTGAATCACCCGAAATCATCCTGTCAGCACCATTCTGGTGGCCCAATTACACACAATCCAGAAAAGGAAAGACTCTGCTGGACAATAGAGTGATTCTCTTGGGATGATTGCATCCTTGGTGCACTGACATTTCCAGCTATTGCAAGCACCAGAGGGCCACTCAGAAAAGTTGGAGAAACTCAATCCAAAGCCTAGGGCTCCTGAGGCACAGGGTTGGCTAGTGGTCTGCATGTACTAGTCTAAGGGGATACCATCCTCAGCCCCAACCTTGTTCCAACTTTCAAACTTGTCAGAAGTCACTCACTTTCCAGTATATGACCATCTACCAGTCCAACCACTGGCACATGTTTTCATTCCTCAATGACATATATCCATACATATGTTCATATTGTCTATCTCTATCCTACCTGTCCATCTCTATCCTATCTCGAGTAGGTCACCACTACAAAATGCTATGACAAAGCCCTCGTGATGGCAAGACCAACATTATCATGAAGGGGAGAAGGGGAGTGGTGTGATGGGGTGGCTACATTTGATCAATAATCCCATTCAAAAACACAAATTTCACTAATCTTCTTTTACCCAAAATTGTTGCTGGGAGGAGGGAGGTTAGCCATGAGCTCAAAAAAAGACTCTAGGTGGTAGGAGAAAAATTTCCTTTCCCCTGTGCCCAGAATGGGGACACAGCTAATGTTCTCCTGAAACCAAATGAGCAAATCAACCTTCTCATTCAAGATGGTCATGGAGAAGTATTAAAAAGAACACAAACCTGAAGAAAAGCTGTCTTCTTTTTTCACCCCTCCTCCTCTCCCAACTCTACACTACTTACCAGGAAGCTATTGATAGGAAGGACTCACAGCTGAAAGCTGTGCCTGGTACATCTGGAGGGCACAAATACTGGGGCCCTCCAGGTAAAGAGGGTCACCCCAGCACTAAATGGGGCACCTTAGGTGGCACTTCCCTGGAAAATAGCATGGAGTTCTTCCAGGAACATTTGATGATTTGGAAGCCCCAAAAGGGGAACGCAGCTGCCACAATCAACGGAACTACACAGCACATATTCAGTTAAAACCTCAACCAAAAAAAAGGGAGGGGGCGGCTAGGTGGCTCATGATCCTGGAGTCCTACAATTGAGCCCTGCATTGGGCTCCCTGCTCAGCAGAGAGTCTGCTTCTCCCTCTCCCTCTGTACCTCCAACCCCCCTGCTCATGCTCTTGCTCTCTCTCAAAGAAATAAATAAAATCTTTATTAAAAAAAAAGGACCCCTAATGTTTTCCTCTCTTGAACTAATATTGTGACCCCTCTGTAATCTTCAATTTTGCACTCCCCTCTTCTGTTCACTGGACAACAAGCAGGCTCCTTTTGTTCTACTAGATAAATACTGTGACCTTTTCCAAATATATATTATCACTTTCCCCTTCCTAATGGCTTTTAAAACTTGCCAACTTGTGACTCCAGGCCTAGCTTACACACCCTTGTTGAATGTCCTAAATTTCCCCTACTGAAATCCCCAAGTCACAAGCTTTCTCCTCATCTGCTGAACACAAAACACTATTAGGGTGGGGGAGCATTCTTAGGTTGTCCACGTGTATAAAAACAGCCTATGATTTGCTATGTGAAGAACAGAGGGATGATCACTCAACCCAACTTTCTCCTGAGTACAGATGCTCAGAAAACAACCAAAGCAATGTTAAAAATTCTGAGTCTAGGGACTTCCTTTACTGCAAAAAAACAAAAAACAAAAAACAAAAAAACCCCAACTATTTGTTTTCTTACTAATGCCAGCTAACATACACCAAATATGTCGTTGACTCATCTTGTACTTCTGCCACAGACTTAGTTCACAAGCAGGCTTTTCCCTGAATATACTTGAAACAGACTTGCATGACCAGTGACCAAAATGGAACACATTCTGTTGCTTATGCTATACATCCTACATCCTATCACACTATGTGAAGAATTGTGAACTCATTTATTTCCAAACCAAAGTAAGACAATTGACCTATTCGTGGAGGAATAAGGGACAGTCTTAGAATTAAATGTTTGACAATTACTTTGGAATATAGGCTTATAAGCTTGCATTGATCATGTTGGTCAATTAAGATAGGCAGAAAAGACCTTCCCAACTCCCCTCCATACATCCTTGAGAGAGACATGCAAGGTCGCAATTAAGTCCTTACATTTTAAAAGGATAAAGACATTGAGAAATTCCATTCCAGTTTATCAAGAAGTCCAGGACACAGAATGAAGTTTTGGCCTTTGAGGAAAATTCTCAAAGAGGTGGAATGAACTTGTAGATTCAGATTATACAGCAGAAAGAAATCAACTTCTCCACTTGTCTTGGAGAAAACACTGCAGACTGATGTATCAATACAGTCATCTCATTCTCTGTGTTGTGACTCTAATCAATGAAGTCTTTTCTTTCACAAAGGCATCTTGCAACTTTATGTAGTCTTTGGACACCCTTCAATACATTTTCCACACTGTTAGCAGACTGGTCATTCTAAATTGCAAACCTGATCACATCACAAGCTTAAAATCCTTCCATAGACTTCACATAAAACACAAACACCGTAGCATAGTCATACAAAGCTCCCCCCACACCCCCATCCTACACTGCCTCTTTCCATTTCCCAATTCTTACCCTATGCTATCAGAATGATTTGCAGTTCCCAGAATTCTCCATGTTCTCTCATGCCACCATGGTTTTTCTCATGATGTTCTTTCTTCCTGGACTATTGCCCCTGCTAACTGCTTGGATAGACCTCCTGGATAAGCTTATTCAATCCTCCAGGCCAAGCTCATTCTTCTCCAGAAAGCCCTTCTTAGATTCACAAATCTGCAGTAGGCTGCCCTCCCCACTGTTCCTGAGCATTGGTTCATACTTATATTAAAGACCTTATCACACCATACAGTAATCATCTACTTATGAAAAATGAAATTACACAGAACTTCTTTCACATAGAATTATATAAAAGGAAATGCTATCTAAAAGTATATAGAAATATTAAAAAGTATAAAACATAAAGCAAAAGACTATAAAGCCCTTTTGTTTCTCCAATAGCTCATGAGTCTTTCTTCTTTTTCCCTGCAGTCTATTGCAAGACCTTTGGGTTACCCTTTCATTGATCAGATTCACAAAACAGAGAGCAAGATGGCTGTCGAGCACCCCATTTCCACTCCAAGATCATGAACTTAAAAATGTACTTGCATCACCATTACTCACATTCCATTGGCCACACCTAAGTGCAAAAGAGGGGAAAAATATAGTCTCCAGTTATATGGTCATAGGCCGAGCTAAATTCAGGGGTTCTCATTCTAAAAAAAAGAAAATGAAGACGAAAAAGATGAAGATAAGAACGAAAAGAAGGGGAGAAAGAGGAGAAAGGAAGGAGAGAAGGAAAAAAATAGATACTGCAGGACATCTTGTGCATAACTTAAATAGTAAGAAAAACTAATGGAGCAAATACAGAAGTTTACCAGCATAGAATTCCAGAAATATTTTGAACAAAGTTTCCCATCACCTATTATAGGAAGAAGTAACTGGAGAATTCATGAAGAAATGAAGGAAGAAAATAGAATCAGAACTTGACTATGTTGAACATACTATTTTATAGGAACTGATAACTTATCTCTCAAATTTAAAACATGAGCTTTAGACATAACAGTCTTTGAACTTTTTAACCTTTGGGCTATAATTCAGTAGATATGTATCTACTCTGCTTGTGAAACTTTTCTCTTGGCAGACAGAAGAGCTCAGCATATACAAAGTAGTTTCCTGAGGTTTAACGTAGTAAAAGTAAAGATTGCAACAAAATTACATAGCTGCCAAAACTTAGGGAATTCACTAATTTCCCCAATGGCTTCTGTACTTGCTCAGTTTCTGAACAGCATGATCCTGAAAAAAACACTCATTACTTAAAAATAAACCTTGAGTATCACCTAAAAATTCATTTTGCAACAACTAACCTAAAGTTTGATTTCTGAAGCATTTGTGTTTTCTCTTGCTATCGAATATCATATTCATGTTAAAAAGCATCTCCTCTGTATTCTCTGCACTGCTCACTGATGTGGCTCCAAATTAGGCACAGTCACTCTCCTCTAGGAATTGGAGGCAGATCATTACTAGGGACTGCACTGGACTCACTTTTGGAATCAGAGAAAAGACAAAGAACAGGAGAGAGGCTCCTACAGCAGAAATCAACTTTAAGATCTACTAGGAGACTCTGATCTCCTAGTTAGAAGCCCTGTGTTAACTTCTTGAGGTAAAAAAATACACAAATAAATTTTTTTTAAAAAAAATGGCCCTGACAAGAAGAGAAAGAAAGTCAGCCATTTATTGGGGAACACAATGACTTATTGAAAAAATAAAATAAAAAACAAGAGAGACAGAGGCAGAGAGAAAAAGACACATAGGCATCTTCATGGGAGGCTTAGATACAGGAAAAGTTAGCTAAGCCTTGAGAGCAGTGGTATGATCATACTCTGTTGACCCATAAAAAATCTTGGTGGTAGTTTTACAAAATAATTTACAGTTTTGTTTCTAGCAACAGGATGCAACAAAATATCCACAGAAACTTCCTCCTTTAGAAAATACACACACACACACACACACACACACACACACACACACCTTTTAAATGCATATCTGATTTCACACACTTAGCAAGGAAAATCTCTAGGGGTCAAAAGTGAAGGAGAAAGTAAAAACCAGAGTGGTAATCCCTGGAATGATTTGCCAGCCTCAGGAAGCCAAAGGGTTTAAGTTCTGACAACCATGTGGGGACAAGAGGGAGACTGAATTGAGACCTTCACATAAAGTTAGAATCTTAAAGATCTACACCTATACTGCAAGAATACTTTAGAAAAATAATTTCTGGGGCACCTGGGTGACTCAGTCGGTTAAGCATCTGCCTTCGGCTCAGGTCATGATTTTGGGGTCCTGGGATCAACCCCCGCATTGGGCTCCCTGTTCAGGAGGAGTCTGCTTCTCCCTCTCCCTTGCCCCTCTCCCTGCTTGTGCTCTCTCTCCCTCTCTCCTGAATAAATAAATAAAATCTTTGGAAAAAAAGAAAAGAAAAATTCTTCTACTAGCTAGGGAAATGACAAGAAGCTTGTATATTTGGGCCTAGGATCTGGGTGAGTGAAACTGAAAATGAATAACCATAGTAGGCATGCCACACTTGGATTTGGGGTTCAAATTTATGCTTCCTGCTGGGTCCAGAATTCCCCAGGTAAGAAACAACATAGACCCAAGGATAATGATACCCTTGAGCTAACTGGCTAGAAACAGACATAGAACCACTCCTAAGAGACATACTCTCAACACGGACCAGAAAAAATGTCTTTAAGTGAAGCCCTGCTTAAAATTTATTACAATCCAAAATTACAACATACTCAAGAAACAATTCAGAATGAACTAAGGAAGCAGATATAAGAAACAACACTACTGAACATTTAGAACTCTAGATCATAGAACTCTAGAAACAGTGTGCTTTTAGAAGAATAGCGATATAAAAGAAAAATTAAAATCAAGAAAAATGTACAAAACAATATCTAAAAGAATAGGTAGATTTGAAAAAAATTAAAACTTACAGAATTTAAAAATAAAGGCTTTGAAATGAAAAGCCCAACTTTTGGTTCAAACTATATCCAGAAAAAGAATTAGTGAACTAAAATTAGGTAATCCCAAACGCAACACATAGGGATAAAGAGATACAAAATATGAAAGAGAGGTTAAGAATCATGAAGGGAAGAGTGAGAAGTTCCAACAAAACCAACAGTCATATCAGAAGAGAATCAGTGGAAAGAGGGCAATTGAAATAACATCTGAAAATTTTCAGAATTTTTCAGATTTCATAAAAGATATGATCCTCATATATAGCAAGTATAACAAGTTTAAAACATTGATAAATAAAATGTCCCTGTGTAGATTTATTATAGTGAAAGTGTAGAACACTAAAGACATAGAGATCTTAAAGCAGAGAGAAAAATGGATTATCTGCCAAAAAGAAAGAAAGAAACTAACAGCATTCTCAATTAATTAACAGCCTGAAGACATGGAATAATTTTCAAAGCACGTCAGTTTGTAGTGAGCTGTTAGTTGCTCTAATAGGGGTAAACTTTCTGAAATGTCTGGAAAAATGTCTTCACGTTGTCTCTAACTCTCAAATAATGGATTATCTGGGCAAAGAACTGTGGAGTTGAGAGTTGCTTTCTTTCAGGACTCTGAGTCTAGAAAAAAAGACTAAATTAAAAACAGGAAAAAAAAACAGTAAACATATGGTAAATTTAAATAAATCCCCAACAGTGCAAAATAACAATAACTAACAACTAACGTGGGTAATTATGATGCTTAAATTTATGTGTCAGCTTGGCTAAGCCATGGTACCCAGGTCAAACTTCGGGTACTTTTTGGATGGGATTAATATTTAAATCAGTAGACTTTGAGTAAAGTAAATTGCCCTCCATAAAGTGAGTGGCACTTATCCAATCAGTTGAAGGCCTTAAAGACAAAAACTGACCTCTTCCAAAGGACAGAGAATTCTGCCAAAAGACCACCTTTGGATTCAATATACATATGCAAGGATATATTCATTACTATATGTATGTATGTACACACAGACACACACACTCTGTTGGTTCCATTTCTCTGGAGTACACTAATACTGTAATAAGTAATATAAAAATTAGATTACACTATTAAAAAATAACTTAGAATAATGAGGGGCTAGATTGGAGGTAAATTGTTATATGGTTGGTGTAACATTCATGGGGAGTGTAGATATAATGACCAAATTTTGATTTTATGGCATGAATGTATGTTAGACTTTTTAATGTAACCATTAAAAACAACAGGACTAGAATGTGTTAACATCTAAACTAGCAGAGGTAGTTTTGAAGTCTAGATGTAATCAAGAAAAGTGGATCAATATAAAGGATAAAAGGAAGGGGAAAAAAACAGAAAGTCAGGAAGAAGAGCAAAAATGGCAAAAATAAATAAATCTATCAGCAATAATTGTACTAAACGTGCCAATTTTAAAGGATTTCTAGGTTGGATAAAAAGAGCAAAATTGTTCTTTATACTCTTTAGAATAGACGCATATAAAACATCAGAACAAAGAGATGTTGAAATTAAGGGATAAAGAAAAAATATACTGGGCAAATACATATCAAAAGAAAACTGGTATAGCATAATAATATTGAACTAATTGGAGTTTGAGCCAAAAAAATAATTGTTCAGGATAAAGATTATTCTTAGATTATGACAAAAGGAAGAGTGTACCAGGGATATGAAACAATATTAAGCATACATGCACAGTGACATAGTCTCAGACTATATATATAGTCTCAGGTGTAGACTATATATGTGTATGTGAGACACATACAGAAGCCATATCCACACAGCTAATAATAGGGTTTGAAACATTCTAGCATTGAGACTCTTCAGAGAAAGCAGTTAGTCTAACCACAAGAAGACTGAATACAAATGTGTAGAACCAAAAAGTTTAACATGGGAACCATGCAGCTCCATCTGTATTGGCCCAAGAACCACAGCAAGGCAAGCGTCCACTGGCTCTGTGCAAAAACAAACTTTCCTTTTTATTAGTGTTCTGAGGTGGGAGTAAGAAACTTGGAACACAAAGGTGTCCCATCTCCCCAGTCTCATACTTCCTCCCTGGCAACAAGTCAGACACAAAGGTGGGTCTTACATTCCTTCAGCAGCAGTCTTGAGATAGTCCCATGGGGCACCTAACTCATTTATGGGATGTGGTGTCCACTCAGGGAGACTGCTTCAGTACTTTTTTATTATTTTTATTTTTATTTTTATTCCAGATAGCTAATATACAGTGTTATATTAGTTTCAGGTGTATGATACTGTGATTCAAAAATTCCACACATCACCCTGTGCTCATTACAAGTACCTCCTGAAACCCCATCACCTATTTACCCATCCATCCCCCCACCCACTTCCCCTCTGGTAACCATCAGTTTGTTCAGTACTTCTTAAGATAAAATATAATCAGAATGATTTGAGAAAGGAAGATCCATTCCAAAGGAAGCTTCTTTGTTCCTTCCTTCAGCTAAGATTATACAACCTGATTTCAGAGGCAGAATATCTTGGTGGCTAAAAGCCCAGGCCTGACCATCAAGTGGTCATGGGTTCAAATTCTAACGACAACAAATGAGCTGTACAGTAATAACTTCGGACTGAAACTTCATATGCCTCAGCTTCTACATTTATCAAAAGTGAAGTGGTATTGATAAAACACTTAGGACAGTTTTTTTTTTTCACAGAACAACCAGAGAGAGTTATTTATGCAACGATTGATTATGATGATGATGACAATGACAATGACGATAATTTGACAAGTAATTTCAGCCTAATTAACATTCTCCTTTCCAATTATTCAGATCCAAATGGAATTCTATAGTCCTTCACAGGCTGGGGAATACACCCTCCATCAACACAGTCCTCCTTTACACACAGCCAGGCTGAGCGTTTTATACCAAGTGCACTCCTTCTCCTGCTCCCATGCTTTCTCTGTTCACCACTTGGCACTGCCCTCTGCCCCTGACTGAAGAGAAGGAAGGTCATATTTTGGTAGTGGAAGTGGCCACTGTGCCCCTTTGCTGGCTAACAGCTTCTGCCCTGCAGAAACCAAGGAGTCCTGAGTCCTGTGCTGCCCCTTTGCCAATAGCAGTGCCTGACACTTCACTGCCTTCATCACCACATTGAGGTCATCCAATAAGAAGGAGAAAATGATCTTCCATTTTTCTCTCCTTTGCAGGAAGAACTAGGAAGAACAAGCTGTCCTTGGGGCATGCTCCTGGTTCTGGTCAGCTTTATCCTGCTTCTATCTCTCGTTAGCAGAGAAAAGTGGATTCTTTGAGTCACAACTACACGGTCACCAGCTCTTACTCTGATTCACAGCCTTCTGTGAAGGAAACATGGTCAATACAAGAAGATAGGGATGTGCCATACAATCTGCAGATGCCTCTCAGGATCTTATCCCCTTGCCACTCCCACTTTCTGCTCCAAGAACAGCCCTCTAGTCAGAGTGGAAGGAATGCATTTTCCTGTACAGTACCCAGGTACATGCACTCTGTTGCCAGGGGCAATATGTCAATCTTCCCCATGCTTTGAATAGCCTCGAACTTACATTCCCTCTGAAGAGGCTCTGGTTCCAGGAAGCAAAGAACTAGGACCAGCTTTACTGCTAAGAGAAAAGAGCAAATAAATTTCTTCTGCAGAATCACATAAAAATGTACTGAGAAAGAACCTTCGTGACATAAGGAGGGAGAAGGATCTAACTTGGTGTGCCTCAAGTTCCTTTGTGGATTCACAATAAACCTGAAAATTTTGTAGCTCCTGTATCCTGCCTTTCTTCCCGTGACTTCTTGTTTGTGTGTTTGTCTTCTTCATTTATTATTCAAGATATTTACTTAGTTGACAGGAGAGCAAATCACACCAGAAACAAAATCAACTACAGGCAATTGATTGGCTTCCCATAAACACTACTCATTCTGGCTGCACAATTTATAGTACAGTCTGTAAGCACAAAAGCCAATTCAGTCTCAATCATTCTGATATTTTTTTATTCCAGCCTTCAGTAAGATATGAGAACAAGAGAACCTGCTTTCATTTTTCTCCTGCTTAAAGTCCTATAAATCTATTCTAATTCCATCTGTCTTGGGAGGTGTCCATTTCTGTCTGTGTGTTTCTGACTTTCTTTTACTTGGGCGTGGCCCGTGAATCAATCAACATGCCCACTGGCTTCTGGATGGTTTTTCTGACACTCTGCCATGAGAATGTCTTGCCTGAAACTACTGTGGCTTCTCAGACTTTCACATGTAGACAAACAATGGTTTGATTTTTTGCCCGACTGGCTGCAGCTGCCTTCTGTGGGGATACTGTGAGGCTAAGCAGTTGGAAAGATGGAATAGGCAGTTTTCGTGTAGCACTTTGCCTCTCAGATCAGAAAGCAAGGCTATCCATTCGCAGCCCTCACAAGCTGGAACTGCTATTCAGCATCCTTCAAATCTCAAAGCAGCAGGGCCAGGTAAAAGCGAAAAACAGCAAGAACAGCATCTTGAGCTTTCTGCCCTACTCACTGCTAATATCAATAGCGAAGCCTCTGATGATCCTCAGAAGAAAAGGGAAGAAACAGAGGACCAGGAAAAGCCTGCTCAGTGCTTCACTGCTCAAACAGCAGTGTCTTCTGAAGACACACACAGAATTCCCGAGGTAAGCCTTCCACAAGGTTGATCGAAAAACACAGCCCCTCCCCATCTTCCCTACACATCTCCAACTTTCTTGAAGTTTCTCCAGACATTTTGAATCTGATTCTCTATTTTGTGACCAGCCAGAAAGAAGGCAAGGGCCAGGGGGCTTTGGCCAATTACTCTGGCAGAAGAGCATCGACTCAAGCAGCTGATGCCAAATATTGCATCCCTTCTGCTGGGCAGTCCCCTCAGAACCCATCTCCAAACCTCCAATTGTACACGTTGCTGAAATGGGGCACTGCTGGAATGTGCTGGCCTACCCAGCAAATGGAACAAAAAGCAGAGGAGCAGAAAGGACTTGAGAGGGTGTCCCTCCTGCTCTCTCCTCTGCCCAATATGGATGGAAAATGTGAGAGGGGAGCCTTGAGAGTCTAATGTCCCATAAATATGAGATTTTTCAGGGTGATAATAACCATACATTTTAAATAAACAAAAATAAGCCAGCTAATCAGCTTAAGAATAGCAAGGCACTGGGTGAATCATTATTTAATTACCATTTGTATAGCACTGTGTAGTTGGTAACTTCATACGGTATCTCATCTAACCCGTGCAACACTTCTGAAGTTGTAACGATTATTACACACTCTTGAGGCACCAGAGTCCCAGACTAAAGGCCCCATATCAAACAGTTAGTAAATGGCAAAGCTAAGACTAGAACCCCAGTTTTGAAGCTCTTCACTCATTATTTTTCTATTTGACTTCAGCTCCCTCACCCAGGAAGTTGTTAAATTTATTTCCAATGTTCCTCACACATTTTACCACATTTGATTCTCACACAACTCTGTAAGATGTGCACTATTATTATGCTCACCTTTATAGATGGGAAATTTATGCACAGAAGGATTAAGGGATTTTCCTGAAATCCTTCAAATAATTAATGGCCATGATCCAAGTCTCCTGAGGTCCCAATCCAATGTTCTTTGGGCATTCTCTCAACAGCCATCAAATTATTATTCTTCTCCCCCATAGGGATGGGCAATAAAATTGAGCCCTGGCTGGAGCCAGTACTTCCAGAGAGACCACAATGCCATCTTTGGCATGAACATACTTGACTCGGAGCAATGGTATTAATACAGTGCTGTGTGCATTTTTCAATTTCCAATGGTTCTTGTGGTTCAAATTAAGCTTATTGGCCTTCAAGCTCCACTGCTGGAAACTGCCACCCTGCCAGGCCTGGCCCACAGATCATACTTCACACCTTGTCTCCTCTAGCCTATAGATTCAACTACTCAGAGTACTTCAGAGCTATGGTGATAGGAAGAGGGGGGTTGAGATTCTATTTCTTGAAACTGGGAGCTGGGCAGAGTGACACATTGATTAAGAAGTACAGATTTCCAGGCTCTGTCTGTTTCGTGTATTATATACATCTAAAACATGACCATAAGTCTAAAGAATAATAAAGGTTCATTATTTCTAACTGGGAAACTCCTTCTCCAGCAACATATTTTGCATTAGTCCCTCTATGATCAGGAAAAGGAAAGTACTTTCTTGGCATCAGGTAAGATCCAACTCCCAAGGACCCAACAAAATGGCAACCAGTTGCTCCAAATCCCAGGGAACCCCCAGCTCTGGTTGGACGGAACGTGCAGGTGCAGGCTGAAAAAGGAGCCTGTTCGCTGGGGACTGGCTGAGAAGAAATCAGCCATGTAGCATCTCACTCTTCTCTCCAGCCTGAGTTATTTCCTTTTCAACAGAACACCTGTGTCACGCCAAGCCAGATGGCAAGTTCTCCAAGTCAGCATCCTGTAATAGAGTGGTGTAAGCACCAGGGACCTTGGCCTTGGGAAGGAAATGCATTTCTTTCTTCATTTGGGCTTTTATAATTTTTTTTTCTTTCTGGATGATATCCCAGGTATTAATGCTACTAAAGAAATCTGGGTAGGTGACAGGCTAATATGAAAAAGATTTGAGGCAGGGGATAGTTGAGAGTAGAGAGTGAAAACTAGCTTGTACTTTATGACCCTCATGGGCCCCAGGAACTTTCAACTTTGGAAGACACACCCAACCTACATAACAACAAATGTTTTAGAATGCAGCCACATTTCACGTTAACAGTAATTTGTACGGAACTATGAAAGAGGTCTTATTCAAGATTTATTCAAGAATTTGTTATTCAATTCAAGATTTATTAATTTTAATTTTGAACGTATTTACTTATATGTTGTATTTTATAGGCAATAAAATTCTTTCAAGACTTAATTTCCTTGTAAGCCTGTGAAAGTCCCCAGGTCCTTGATACTGTGCCCAAGGTACCTGATGGGAGAAGGTAGCATGAGACAGGCCATGGAGGCAGACACGGGTGACAGGCTGGATGGGCAGAGAGTGGCTGCAGTGGAGACCAGGGGGCAGGGGTGTAGAAATGAAAGTCTGAGAGTAGCCAAATTATGACACCCATGGAGAAAACTCTGAAGTGGGCCTAAGATTCAGTGGAATCCTCAGTATATCACAGCTCAGCAGAGCTAGAAGACAGAGTCTTCAGTGAAAGGACAATGAGACATTAAAGTGCTCTCTCCTCCCCTATGCATTCCCTCCCTTTTGAAATCTCTTCTCTTTCCTCCTTTCTATGCAGACAAAACCAGAAGAAGGGCCAGGCCTCCTCCCACAGTGGAGAGCCCCTCATCCCTTGGAAGACCTAAGAAGTTCAGGAGGAAATTCCAAATCAAGAGGTAGATGGACCTTCGTAATCACTTATCAGCTCATGATTGGGAAATGAGGTTGCACTGCCTTTTTATTCCCAAATCACTATGACATAAGTTCCCATGATTCCATTTCCTGGAATCCAGGCCTAGGTCTACTTAACAGTGTCCAAGAATGCTCACTCATTTCTGACCTAGCAAACATACCCAGCTTCCTGAACCGGAGCCTCCTTGTCACCATGCCACGTGGCTGCCTTTCCTAACCATACCCTCAGAGCCTCCTCTACTGGATTCAGCTGTCCTTTGCTGGTGTCCTCAGCTGCAAGACCCATTCTGGCCTTGTGGAGGAAATAATATTCTCCCTCCTTTTTGTTAGTCTTTTTTAAAAGTGAACCAGGACTCCTCAGTTCCAGAGATCACCCTGTAACTTTTAATAATACTTTACTGATGATTAGGGGATAACAGAAGAATAACAGAGAATAACTCACAATCTATGCTAGAATTAGTTATTCCAAGAGTCCATAGGCACAAACGGACCTTAGACACTCTTACTGAGCCAGACACTCTGGCTCCTTCCAGGTCTCCACACATCAATCTCCATGCCTCAGAGTTAGAGCCCAACCTATCACTGGCCTTACAAAGAAAACAGCATTCTTTCCCTCCCAATCTAAGACTGTCTCATTTTTATTCCAGAAGTAACTTTTTCCTAGGGTGTTTGGCTTTGGGACTAGACATTCCCTTGAGGTTGTATATCCATCCAAGTGTTTGGTATGACACCAAAAACTAGGCCAAAAACTCAACAAGAATCTTTAAGTTGGAGAACACATTTTTTTAAAGTATGGCTTAATCAAACTGAGAGAAGACTATATGTGGGACACCAGCAATCTAGCTGAGTACATCTTATACCACTTAGTCAAGCTCTTGATCTCACCTCTATTGGGAGGTAAGAAGACCAAGCTTCTATATCACCTTTGCCATAATCAGTTTTCTACTTCCAATTTCTTATAAGCAAGTGATCGAATAATGTACACATACAATGGGACACAAATTCACACACACACACACACTACAAATTATAATTTCAAATATAGGGTGGTCTTATTCTAAATATAGGGGGAGAGTATCTAATTTTACAGAAGTAAAAAATTCTGCCAATCACTAAACATAGCATTTAAGGGCTGAAGTATCTGCTTTGAGTTATATGAAAACATTTGGGTTTTGTACCAAAAATCAGGAAAAAAAGGAATTTGCTTTACATTTGCCTAGGTAAAAGGGCTAACTCAAGTTTATTTGCCCAAATCAAAAGGTCAGGCATCTTCAAAAATAAATTACAGTCTCTAAGAGGTATGTATGTTTATAAATTTTTAGGTGACATTTTCTACCCTAAAAGGGAAAAAAATCTTAATGTCAATTTTCCATTAAAAACTTTATTATAAAAAGAGAGAGAGTGAGAGAAACCAAGACACACTCTTAACTATGGAGAACAAACTGCTGGTTACTAGAGGAAGTGGATGGGCCGAAGGGTGAGATAGGTGATAGGGATTAAGGAGTGTGCTTGTTGCGATGAGCACTGAGTAATGTTTCAAATTGTTGAATTACTACACCGTAGCCCTAACAGTAATATAACACTGTATGTTAACAATACTGGAATTAAAATTAAAAACTTAAGAACAACAAAAAAAACCTTCATTATTATACAGTAGGATAATAATCCACCTCTATTCTAGGCCATATGGGGAAATTCTCTATGTGCCCTCACTTTTCTATACCTCCTCTTCCTGAAAAAGGTAGTGTCCATGGGGCTAAGATAAGTAGCGAACTTAGATGAGATGCCACAGAGAGACCTTAGTCTAGGGGGACAACAAGAATCCTCTCAACCCACATGTGGCCCTGCCTACAACCCCAGTGTAACAGGTTCTGTCTTAGAATTTTCTGGGGACATCGTTCTTTCTGATGGCTGAGTAATATTCCATCGTATATATGGACCACATCTTCTTAATCCAGTCATCTGTTGAAGGGTATCTCGGCTCCTTCCACAATTTAGTTATTGTGGACAATGCTGCTATGAACATTGGGGTGTATTTGTAGCAACATGGATGGGACTTGAGGAGATTATGCTAAGTGAAATAAGTCAAGCAGAGAAAGACAATTATCATATGGTTTCACTCATTTATGGAACATAAGAAATAGCAGGAAGATCGGTAGGAGAAGAAAGGGAAGAATGAAGGGGGGGTAAACAGAAGGGGGAATGAACCATGAGAGACTATGGACTCCAGGAAACAAACTGAGGGCTTCAGAGGCGAGGGGGGTGGGGGATTGGGATAGGCCGGTGATGGGTATATTGCATGGAGCACTGGGTGTTATACGCAAATAATGAATCATGGAACATTACATCAAAAACTAAGGATGTACTGTATGGGGACTAACATAATATAATAAAAAATTATTTAAAAAAAAAGAATTTGGGGAGGACAAAACTCTCTTGGGACAAAACTCACTCTATAGAAACTGCATCAGGAAAGCATCTGGTATACATTGCTCCTAGGAACACAAAGCAATGACTAGTGGTGGGATGGCGATTTAGAATCACCAAATGTCTTCCATCAGAGATTCAATTAACAGGTGGTAGCATTAAAGTAGGCACAGGGTGAGTTGACATTCAACAACCAGCCCTTTATTGAGGTGAAGACTGCTTCCCACTTTAAATCTGTCCTGCAGACACCACAAGAACTCAGCAGCCACATCATGACTTTGAATCCAACAGCGCAGACAACACTCCTACCATTACCACCTTAGCTACACAATACTTGGGAAGCTATGGGAAGCTGTTTCCCTATATCGGTTGGCCCAGGCAAAGCTATTAACACCAGTATAGCATTTCTACTAATGAGTGAAGTGTAATTCTATTATCTTGTACATCTGGTTGGTGTTCGGGTGGTAAAACCAAAGAATCAGAGTCAGAAGATTTCTCTCCTCAAGTCTACATTCAAGGAGATGATTCCTTATGTGTCTACAGTAACATCCTGAAAGGCATACTACTGGTAAGTTGTAAATAAGGTCGTTTTTTATAAGATGCTTTCCTCTGCAAGAACTTTAAGTAGCTGATGGCCAATGGGAGACACTCTTTAAGTAGTCCCCCTAAGGTCTCACCTTGCTACCAGACTACAAGGTTGATATTGTGAATGGAAGACTATTGTGCAAAACCCCACCATGAGGCAGCAAAGGACCTAAGTAAATCTTTCTTTCAATTCTTGAATGTGAAGGCTGTTAGTTCAAGCATTAGTTTTCTTTATGTGCTTTGGAATTTTGGTTTGCAGACTCGCCTTGAGTGAAAGGTAAAAATTCTCTCTATCTCTTTCCTCTCTCTCTCTCTCCCTCTCTCTGTGTGTGTTTATGTGTATGTGTCTCTGTCTCTATCTATCTCCCTCTCTCCCTCCTCTACATCAGTTTTGCAACAACCTCCACCCAGCTTCTTGGACCTCTTAGTCTAGAACTAGGGGACCTGGGGACTTGAGGACTTGAGGTTTTGAATGAAGCTCTTGTCCTTCAAAGACTTTGGAGATCTCACAGATTTCATCAGAGCATTTTGGCTTAAGTGCTAATCACAAGGTGGTGTCCACATCCTTGCATCTCCCATGCACTAGGCATGCAGTAATTAGCCCAGGTCAGCAGCTGAGAACAACTTCGATTAGCAGCCTCCATTCACAAGTGGGTAAATCACTTTCACCCCTGGTTTCAAGCACTGAGGAGGCACTGGTCCCTCTTGTGTGATCTGAAAAGGGCATTTTATTCAGTTACCACTTTAAACATATTCATGGCTTGCCTGCTCCCCAACTTGATGTCCAGCAGACACACGGCTTTAGTCCCTCCCTAGACTATTTTGTACATCTCATCCCCTGAAATGTTAAAGAGATGTCTTATTTTAAGATATGGCTAAATAGTTTTAGTTTAGCCTGTCCTATTTATTTATCATTTTATGTGTTTAAAGTATATATGTGAATGGGGGGGTGTATTAATCAGCTAGGGCCGCCATAACAAAGTACCACAGACCGAGTGGCTTCAACAACAAAAATGTATTTTCTCATAGTCTTAGAAGTTCAAGGCTAGAAGTTCAACATCAGAGAGTTAACAGTGTGTTCTTCTGAGGCCTCTCTCTTTGGCTTGTAGACGGCTGTCTCTTCCCTGTGCCTTCATGTGGTCCTCCCTCTGTACCTGTCTGTGCTCCCATTTCCTCTTCTTAGAAGGACACAAATCATATGGAATTACAGCTCACCCTAGTGACCTCATTTTAACTTAATGACTTCCCTGAAGACCCTATCTCTAAAAGCAGTTACATTCCAAGGTACTGGGGGTTAGGAATTCAACATATGAAACTGAGACTGGGGGATACTTCAGCCCATGAGAGGGGGTGAAGTGCAGGATTAAATTATGAACTCAGAATGCCTTCTCTACCAGCCTTCCTTGGAAAAGGTTTTGCACCATCCTCTAACTCTGCAGAGTGAAGGCCTCTCCGTAAAGTACACCCCTACCTCACAGCCCAAATGCCCTCAAGCAGCAGCCATACACGTCCTTAGAGATACACAGTCACCTCAGTGATGCTGGCATCAGCTCTTGTAAGAAAACGTTGCCAATAGTCTCTGCTCAGGCAGGCTCCATCACAGCAAGAGCCAAGCTTCCTTTGACTGGAGGGCCCACAGAGGATTGAGACGATGACAGATACTGCACTCATCCAAACTCAGAACAAGGCACTCTGACTAGGTTATAAATTCTGAGTATGCTTGTCATTTCAGATTTGAAGACAAGATCTTTAAAGAGAAAAGTAAAAGTTAAAATGAGGTCATGGGTGGGGGGAGCTAATCCAATAAAACTGGTGCCTTAATAAGAGGAGGAGATTAGGACACAGATATGCATGCATTAGGACACAGGGAACACCATGAGAAAACTCCAGGAAAAGATGGCCATCTACAAGCCCAAAAGAGAGGCTTCCGAGGGGAACAACCTTCCTGACAGCCGGATCTTGAACTTCCAGCTTCCAGGACTACAAGAAAATAAATTTCTGTTTAACCCACCCAAGCTGTGGTACTTTGTTGTGGCAGCCCTAGCAAATGAATACAAATGCTAAACCTGAGGAATCCACTACTTTTATGGCAAACCTGCTCTTTGCCCCAGAGGGAGACTTTGCCTCATCTCTTTGAGTTGTTCTCTGTCAACACAACCTTGTGAAATAGCCCAGGTAGAGAGCACTGAAGGCCTTGCAGCAGACAGGTGAGCGTGTAGAAGCTCGCAGAGTGCTCTCTCGCCCAACAAAGTGGTGAGTGCGCATCTCGCAACATCTCATCTGAGAAATCGCACAGACTACATTGTTGAGCTAGAAAATTCAATTATAAAAATATCCTCAATAGCCTGTGGAACCCAACTGTAAACTGTCACTTATAAAGGATTAGCATAGGTGAGTGGTATGTCTTCCAATACGTTACATCAAAAGTCTTGGTCCTTGGGGAAACAGCAGTTGAGAAACATGGGTGGCAGTGCCATAGTGAGGCACGTGCTTGCGTATGGCAGCCTGTCAGAAAAATAACAAGGCTATGTTTATAAACTTCTACTTTGCTTCAATATTTAACGATAGCCCTTTGAAAAAAGTGCAGGAAGTAAGCAGAGTAGATGGTGTGGTGGCCTTGTAATGTGTCAACTTGGCTAAGCCAAACTACGCTCCCCAGAATCCCTTCCCTGTAAGTAGGACAAGCTTGATGAACATGCAAACAGTGCAGTTGCACAGAGATATGTTTCCAAAAGGAGAATCCATGCTGGGGTTTAAGGTTCTGTGTTGAAATTCCCACCAGTTTTATCTTTGAATTTGTATTTTATACGTGAAGTCCAGTGGGATAGTGGAAGGTGTTCTAGAGCCTTGCAGCCTTGGCTCCCTGGCTCCCTGGGACGCCCCTTCCCCATCATATAGACTATCGCCACCCCTGATGGGGTCCAGAACATGGGGCAGGGAGGGTTGGAGGCAGACATACACTCCCTGAGTGCCAAGTCACAGGACAGAGCCCAAGTTCCTGTGAAGTCTGCATACGCCTTATGAGTATCCCATAAGTTAGGGAATGCAGCATTAAGTAGCAAATAATGAACACCATGACATATGTAGAAAAAGACTGTAAAAGAAAGGAAAGCAGTTTTTCTGCTCTTTTGACCAAGGGGCTCCACATTTTCTGTTTGCACTGCCCCACGCATGATGTAGCCTACCCTGCCTGTATAGTTCATGGACATGATGAAAAGGACGTACCATGAGAAACAGAACTGCACAAGATTTAGAGCATGGAAATGAAATTTAGAGGACCTCTATTGTTTTCCACCTTTGAAAGGGAGAGGCAGATGCTTCTGTAGCTCTTGCACATTCTTGCTGATCAGCTGACTCAACACACTGGCATGGGGCAGCAGCAGGCTTGCAGCTGCTCCATCTTCCCCTGGATTCTTCTTCAGCTTATCTAGTTGCTGGATTCCATGATAAAAGACACCAGCTCTTCCCAGATGACATACACATCATAGCTGGAGACATGAAGAATTGACCTGAGTTCCAGTATGTGCTTACAGCTTCCTGTTTGTCCTTGCTCCTCTCTATCCATCTCCACTCTATATCCATCTTCCCTCCTACACCGCCCACCTGGTAGACTTTGGGCTCCAGCATCCAACACAGAGACTACTGCTTAACCAATATGTAAAGTTAAATGCCTGTAATGACAAATCTCACATACTTTATCTCCTAGTGGTCCTGCTTCTCCCACTGACCTATGACTAATAAGTATGGCAAATTTTTTAAACCTTAGAATAGACTGGGGAAATAGGACTACATATGTAAAAATAAAAACAGAAAATAATATAATATAGTGAAATAATATCTTACATTTGCACCATCTTTTGCAATGAACCTATATTGTCTTATTTGATCATCACCACAAGCCCTATGCGGTAGGTTAGGAGATCTATTACAATTTCTATTTTACAGATCGAAGTGATATGTCAGGGATTAAATGCCTTGACAATGTCATATAATTAGAAAGTGGCAGAGTTGTAACTGCTCTTCTGATGCCTTTCCCAGTGCACTCCCATTGACCTAGAGGGCCTCTTCTAAATATGAAGTCGTAAGATTGACTGTGAAGTTCACATCTTCAGTGGGATAAGATACATTTCAGCCAGGAGATAAGGTCTCTGGTTCTCAGTTATGTAATTATATTTTTCGTCCCTGCACATTAAATAAGTAGACTGTAAATCATTCAGTTTACACCTTTATACCCATCTCGATTGCCCACGCCCTCACCTTTAAGCACAAAACACCAGAAACTCTCACTCAATACTCAACAGTCTAGCTTCCAATCTCAGGAAATAGAAAGGACTTTCCAAATAACTTCAAGTATTTCCAAAACACACTGATATTTTTAAATGTTCATCGACAGAAGTTGTGTAGATAACAGAGATCTAAGCAGTTCTCATCATTATAATTCATGCATCTGATACATCAAAGTGAGGTTTGGCAATTGTTTTATGGTAGTGGGAAAAAAATGAGCTTCTTTTCAAACAAATCATCAAAATTCCACAATAGACTACAAAAGTAAGTGAGACTTTGTTTTTCTATTTTTACTAACCACAAAAATGAGAAATAAGTCATTCTATTAAAGGCTTTGAGCTATATCCATATAATGAATACACTTAGCACTGTGCAAAATCCAGAAAAAATGCGAATTTGTACCATTTGTCAACAATTGTAAAATCAGCCCAAATAAGATTTTTGGTTATTATAGTCTTCCCTCATGGGAGAGAGCAACAGTTGAAATTATAGGGGAAAGAACCAAATTGCCTCTAATGAATTCTGTTCCTCTGGAAGGATCTTATAAATGCATAAATCATGATTGTAGTCTCCACAACCACCAGCGAGCACTTTCTATAGAGAACCAGCCTCACTGCCCCCTACCACCCATGCGATACCCATCCATATCAAATGTTCCCAAGATCCACGGGCAAAGCTGCAGAGCCACCTGGGCCAGAGCTTTGAAACTGCCTGGTCTCGTCCTCTGAATTACTCCATTCATGTTCACTTGCTGGCCTCATTAGAAGATGAAGATGGCTTCATCCTTTGGCCATCAAGAAGAGGAAGCAAAGGTGTGCTCGAAGGGGCCCTCATTTGTTCATTAGGTTAGCTTTCATATTTATCAAGAGTTTACTTCATGCTAGACATAGTGCTTGGTCTGAAGACACAGTGGTGAAAAAGACAAATGCAAACCCCTCATGCAGTTTAGAGCGCAGTACAAGATGTAGACGTTAATCACAACTCCTTCAAATAAATGGGCCACTGCCAACTGAGGTAAGCACTGAAAAGTATAGGGTTATACTGCCAGAAGATATGTGATACAGAAGCCTAACCTCATTCTGGGGCTCAGACAAAACCTCCCTAGGAAGACACATTTGTGCTGATTGTGAAGGAGAAATAGATGAGGGGGTGAGGATGTGCTGAGCATTTCTACAGGAGGGAACACAAGTCCCATGTGGGGTCCCAGTGGAAACCCTGACCCTGCCAGGTAAGAAGAAGCAGTAGGTTCTGGACTGAGGAGATAACAGTCCTGGACAAGAAGTGGGGATGGGGGATAAAATATGAGCCTTGTGGAGGGTAACTTTCATCGACCCTAGTGCTATGGTTCAAGCTAGCCCTGCACCCATAACTAAGTAATGTGTGTTGGGAGGGAGGGGAGAGGCAGGGAAGAAGACTAATAGAGAAACGCTGTCCCCAGTTAGGCAACAACAAGGGCCCAGAATAATACTTCAAGCAGCATAAGCTTATCCTGCTGCCCCCGTTAAATACTTTCTTCCAGTACCCAAGGCTCTTTCTCTTTCCCCAGAGCCTCTTACACTCTCCAGCATCTTCCTGCTGCTTAGGCCTGCCCTTCTATCCATTCCTGTGCTCACATACCTCATACCTCCGGCTTGGTATCAGGAGGAGAAATGTGATTATCCAATTTAAGTAATGAACTTGAATGTGTCAGTGGCTAAAAGGTATGTTTCCCTTAGAGCTTACTAATTCTAATGGATTTCCTGAAGCAGGGCTAATTTTCTGCGTAGAAGAAGCTTCCATGTATATTGGAAGAACTAAGACCAGCAAGTTTTTACTGACCTTTGGAAAATGACCTGGAGACTTCAGGAAACAAAGGGCAAGAGAGAAAAACAAGGGACCAAATGTCAGTCCCCAGGAGTGGTCCCTGCCTCTCCCTGCAGTAATGGAGTCCAGATGGAGAGCAGTAGAAAGGCCTGTGTGTCTTTATGAAGGGTCAGAAGCTGCCTCTTGAAGGCAAGCAATTCAGAATGCTAAAAAGAAATGAAAAATAGACCACCACTTCTCAAAGTAGGTACTCATATCTTGAAAATTTCTTTCTGTGCTGGTATTAAATCAACACAAGTATATTAAGAAAAAAAAATGTGTGTATGCATGCATGTGGGCATATGTGTGTGTATATTTCAGATGAGTTGCTAAATCTTTAGAAAATCACTAAGATTCCAAAGAATTTTATCTAATAAACCTGCATCGACATTATTATAAGTAAAAATCTTACTTGATGCTCAAAAAATTCCATCAGGTAGGGACTATCATTATCCTCCCATTTTAGAAGGGAAATTGGAGCACAGAAACATTCAGTAATTTCCCCAAAAAATTAAAAAAAAAAATTATGGTTAAACATCTAAAGGAAGACTTTTTTCCCTCACTCTAAAAGTTTACAAATATATTTGATACATTTCACATGACTGCCTATTGTGCAGAAAATCAGGTAAAATTCAGGAGATACATATTAATCCAAATTTGTGTGATTTTTTAAACCATCAAATAAACTACAATTATTTTATTTAAAAGAATACTAAATAGGGTAAAAAAGAGCAGCGATCGATGTAATTGTTCTGAGCCTTTGAGTAATATATGTGCTGCCATTTAGCTCAGTCTCTGCCCCGACCTAGTGAACTTGATATTTACGGTGTTGGACTGATGGTCCATTAGAGGCTTGATTTGTTTGCTAAGGCTGCCATAACAAAGAAACGCGGGTTGAATAGCTTAAACAACAGAAATTTATTTCCTCACAGTCCTGGTAGCTAGAAGTTTGAGATCAAGTGTATAGAGTGGTGATCTCTTCTTAGGATTGATCTCTTCTTAGGACTCTCTCTTTGGTTTATATGTGACCATTTTCTCCATGTTTCTTCACATGGTCTTCTCTCTCCACCTATCTGCTCTCAAAGTTCCTCTTCCAATAAGGATACCAGTTATATTGACTCAGGACCCACCCTAATGATCTTATTTTAACTTAATTACTTCTTAAAAAACCCTATCCCAAGAACAGTCACAGACTGAGGTACTGGGAGCTAGGACTTCAACATAGGAGTTCTAAGGGGATACAATTCAGCCCAGAACAGAAGCAATGATGCATAAATTAAAAAGAAGCCACTCAAACAGGAATGCGGCAAAGGAGCCAGGAGAGCAACCTGGGCAGAAACCCACCACTAGATGTACTAAATGTGCTCTATCCCTGAAGAGACCAAGCCCAAAGGATGGGAGAAAAAGCTCCGAATAGTCATCCACCCCATTTCCAAATAGGGAAAAAAATGCTTTATGGTTATAGCTAGTTTATACTTGAGAGGATAAACCTGGCTGTAACTCATGCTTCCTTCCCCTAATTGTGGCCTCAAGTTCCCATTTGATCCTCTTGACTTGGTTAGAGTTCAAACATGAAGGCACACGCAGTGGAGCTGATGTTGGAAATTAACAAGCCCAGTTCTACCTCTCAGCCTTTTAAAGGATATTGCTCAGTTATGCAGGCAGGAGCCAATTCTAGTGATATCTCTTGAATTCTTAATACATTTCTCCTCAGAAACAAATATAGCATGGCTTGTCTAACAAAAGTAAAATAGGGATTAATCCTAAAAGTCAGAAATCTGTGGGTTGTTTTATTTGCTTTTTAAATTAACTATCCATTTTAGCTTTCAGTGCTCTTTAAAATATTTGCCAACTTACTCTGCATGAAATGTGTTTTACTTTTATAATTAAAAAGAAAACTTTTAAACAATTACATCTTTCTAAAAGTTCCTTTTTTGGGGAGAAAACAGTCTTCAGTTTTTGTTGTTTTAATTTGCTCAGTAATTTTTACTTCCCCTATAAATAAATATGATCCTAAACAGGATAAAATAAATTTTTGGTGAGTGAATCACATGTTCCCATTATAACTTCAGAGGAATGTCTATAAGAGGAATAATTTGGGGGCCACAAGCAATGTGATCTTCATTCTGCAAATGTCCCCTCTCTTGTCAATTGCAAACATTGCCATTATTTGAAAGAGGAAGACATTACAACAAATACTGCAATCAGCATGAGGCAGACACCAAAACCCCTCTCCTGAAGAAATTTCACTTTTAATGAAGTGATTCTGTAGTTTTCCACACAAAGGGGGAAAAAATATGTGCTATACATGCATTTATCTGAGAAAGAACAACACTGTATCTCAACACGGACAGGCCCAAATTTACAATGGTTTGACCTAAGACTTTCTGACCTTGCCATGGTGTAAAAGCAATATCCATTCAGTAGAAACCATACTTCGAATTTTGAATTTTGATCTTTTCCCAGGCTAGCAATACATGGAATGATACTTTCTCATGACGCTGGACAGCAGCAACCAGCCACAGTTCCGGTCAGCTGTTCCATTACAAGGGTAAACAACCCATATGCTTACCACCATTCTGTACCCAAACAACCATTCTGTTTTTCACTTTCAGTACAATATTCAATAAATTACATGAGATATTCAACACTCTATTATAAAATAGGCTTGTGTTAGATGATTTTGCCCAACTGTAGGCCAAGTAAGTGTTCTGAGTGCACTTAAGGCAGGCTAGGCTAATACATTTTCAATTGAGATATTTTCAACTTCCAATGGTTTATTGGGATGTAACCCCACCGTAAGGTGAGGAAGATCTCTATATGAAGAACTTCTAAAGTCAATAATAAAGAGACAAACGACCTAATTTTAAAAAATGAACAAAGCTTTCAACATCAAGTTCACAAAAGGAAATATATAAATGGCCAACAAGCACATAATAATACACCCAACATCAGTAATCATCAAATCAATGGATGGATGATAAAACAGCAAATATTTTTGCCAATATACTCTTATCTCAGCACACACCCAGTCCTTTCTCTGAAACCTTTGGAATCAGACGTGTTTCAGAATTCAGAATTTTTCTGATGTTGTAAATGTAATATGGTGCACACACCATACACGTGTAACCTATCTGGTAGACTGGGAAGCACCCCACATCAAATGCATAAATATTTTCATAGCAGCTTACAAATATCCACATTAAATAGCATAAATGAAGACAAAAATAGTCTCACATCAGTTTAGGTTTAGTTTTGACACTGAACATGTTTGTTTAAAAATAACAAAATGACCACTGTTTGATGTTAAAGCTGTTAGGATTGCAGAATTGCTGAAAAATCTGTAATGGTTAACATTCAGCTAACACCTACAAAATACCAGGCCCTCTGGCCTAAGCACTTTGTATATCAACCCACGTGCTCTTCACAACAACCCTAAAAAGTAAGCACTGTTATTATTTCCATTTTATAGGCAAGGGAACTGAGGCACGGACAGGGTAAGTAATTTGCCCAAGGTCATATACTTCACCTTGGAGTCTTTATTCTTGATCACTCTGCTAGAGCACCTCAGTCTCCCCCTGTCTCGGTCCGTGCAATGTGGGCTTTGAGGAAGCATCCATCCTCGCTCTCTACCCTCATGCCTCCAAATCAAAAGTTACTAAAGAAAATTGGTACTAAGGTTTCTATCCTTTCCATCCTCCACTTGGAAAACTGAAGGTTATTGATAGAAGTGACTTTAAAAGATCTACTCTCCTTAACAGACTCAAAAAAGATATTTTCATTTGCCTGTGATAGCCAAACTCAACCATAAGCAAGAAATCCAAATTTAATTTTTTTTCAAGCAGATTACCCACAGTAGGATATGTTCATAAAAGGTTTAGCCAGAGTGTAAGTTGCGGAAGAAAAGCCAAAAGCCTACAAAGCAGAATAACACTCTTTCAGCAGCCACCAGGTCATTAAAAAATACAAATTTATGGGTAGCCCAGTCACCCTATCAAGGGAAAACAATATAAAAAAGCTCACATCTCTGAGGGGGAAAGAGTAAAACCTATTCCACAGAAGAAAGGAAAGCTCCTGCATCAATCATGCAGCCCGCCCAGTGTTAACAACTTCTAAACAGTGAAGGTGAAAGAACATTTGTTTGCCAAAAGGTCACTTTCCCAATTCAAGGGGGAAGTTTAGGAGCACATGTTGGAAATTTTGCCTCAGTATGCATGTTATTTCACCCTGGGGCACAGTCTGCCAATGAAACAAGGTTGGTGGTGGAGAGCAATTAGTCTGGCAGCTAATCAGTGTCATTTTGCTGAAGCTTTTCAGGAAACCATCCCAACCTAAAAGAACTATACTTCAATACTGGGTTTGCTTCTCACGGAAAAGCACCAAGCACTGAGGACGCACCCTTGGAAATATACATATCCCCTCAGTTAGTCAGTATCTACCACGTCTATACAGTACAATATATGCTTGGGAACACTTGTTAAACCCAGTTGCCTGCCTACAAATGGCTTAAAATCTTATTTGGGGGGAGTAAAAAGTATAATCATCTAAGGTACAGAAAATATATAGGTTGCAAGAATTGGCAAAATGTTCTGTGTTATATTTCTCTGTTTCTCTTCTTCTATTTTATATACGACTCAAATTACAAATTTCATTCCAACCTCACTGAACTCTCAGAAAATAACTGAACTTACTTAGGTCAAGTAAGTTCAATTTCCAAACAGTAATGTTTGTCAGAAACAATTTCTCTATACCTCACACAACCTCACCACGTAATCGAGAGCAATTCCTATATATGGGGCAGAGCAGACAGAAATGCAGGTCTTACTCAAAAGTGGTTGTTGAATTAAATTGAAATCCTGTCCAACTACACTCAATGTAGAGGATTTTGTTCATGAATCTTAATAGGGAATGATTCACTAACCACCAGGGACTTGTGATTTTGTTTTAGAGAAACATTCCCCTCAATACAACCTATATTCATTCCTGTGGGAAAGCTTCTAACTTCACAACCATAACTTTGAAGTTAACCTTTGATGCCCACAAAATGCGAAGTTGTGACTGTGAAAGGTAACTTGTTTTTTAGTATTGGCCTGGTCCTAGATAGAACGCCACCCAAAGATTTTCTGTTGTCTCAAACACATTATGAAATGGAGCATGGAAAGGCAATCAGACATGAAGAGAAGAAAACCAGTTAAGAGACTAAGGTGAGTTAGAGGACAAGGAAACCGCTGGTCCCCCACCCCCAGCCCCACCTCATTAGGGGTGGGAGACAAGTTTTACCCTAAGAAGTTCAGGCTCCTTACCATCTCAGGCTAACCAAGGTACAGAAAGTTCCCTTATCTTACTCTGAGCTGACCCAGCCTTCCTTAACTGTTTCACATGCAAAGCCAACTAGGTATGAACAAATTGATATGAGATGTCAGGCCATGAACTTGTTCTCACAATATATCTTCAGTAATTAATTAATTAATTAATTAAGAACAATTTTTAAGTAGCAAAGTTATTTTTTAATTTTCATAAACTATAACCAAATTCTTACCACATCTAACTTCTGTCTAACCCAGATATGAGCTAAAGTCAACTAAACCGTTAAGCAGGTAAGTAAAAAAGGCCCAAGATCCAGCCTATGTCCAGTAAAAAACAAAACAAAACAAAATCTTATTCCTCTCATCTCCCTGCTTCCTCTTTATAGAGTCTTTTCCCCTTGGGTTCCTCCACTTTTCCAAATCAATTACTGTCTTAACAAATATTTACAGGAGCCTAATATAGGCCTGTTGAGCAGCGGGGATGCTATGTGAACAAAACAGGTGCAGTGCTCCCACCTCACAGTCTGGTGAGGATGACAGGCTTCAAACGGGGACATTCACACCCTGTGGGGCTCATAAAGGAACGAAATGAACTGGTAGAGGCTTACAATCAGCCCCTGCAGAAAAAAAGAAAGCTATCGTAGATGATTTTTCCACTGAAAGGAAAGCTGCCATTCAGTTGAGAATGCTAAAGTAATTTCCAATGACAAAGAGCAATGGGCCACCTGAAAGGCAGTTTGCCAGAAGCACAGCTATGGCAGTAACAGCAAGCACCTAAATTGTCATCAATATGGACAGGACTTAAAATATGCATAACCATATTTGAGAAGAGCTGCTAAATTATGGTCCTGAACTGCAAACCTTTTACAAATAAGAGACCACTCATTCATGATGTTTATACTGTCTTTTATAGTATTCTAGTACGTGTGGTTATCTAGCATTGTTTTCTAACTTTTTTCACAACATGGACCATAGTCATGATGCCTATATTTATACTGCTCCCTCAGGTCAGCTGATAACGCTGCCAATAAAAGCAATATCTGAAGGCTCTGGCTACCGAGGCCCCTCCTTTGTGCCATGAGGATCAGCTCCAACCTGTAATTTACGTGCTTTTCACCACGTCCATGATTCCTGTTTCCTTCTGTTTCCCTTAACTATAACCAGAAAGTCTTGCAAAGGTGGCTGTTTTCCCCATTCGACAACAACAAAAAGTTGCTCTGTTTGTGTTAAAATTTGTAAATACCCTCGTTCCATTGGCATCTAGTGGGTAGAGACCAAGGATGCTGCTAAAATAAACATCCTGCAATGCACAGGACAGCCCCTGCTTTTTGTCATGATCTCTAGTTTAAAACCCGCCCCCTCACTAAAGGAAGTTTTGGCAGGTTATTACTGCACTTTTGTTTTAATTGCAATTAACCCAAAATGCTCAGTTTAATATGAGAATATCACCAATCAGTTGAGAAGGAGGCTGTTACAGAGAAATTTACCTGCATATTCAGTATATGAGTTCAGAATGAACTGCCAATGGGTGACTGACCTGGCTTAGGTGACAAAGAGACTCGTAGCTTCTACAAAAACCTGGGCAGGGGAGAAGGAGTACAGGAATAGGAAAGAAAGGAGTAAGAGAAAGAAGATGAGGACAGGGACTAAGTATGAGGTGTAACTGTAGGAGATGACTAGGTCAGGGATGACTGACTTCATCATGGGAGACCACAAACCATTCTAGCAAATAACTGTCTCCCCAATAATTCACCACCATTCTTTCAGTTCTTCCAGAATGCTTCCTTTCCTCCTTCCCATCTTGGGCCTTTTCATATACCATTCCTTCCGCATGGAACACTGACGTTCCTTTTTCACCTCCACCAGTGACTCCCATTCAGGTGATTTTGCCCCCAGTGAACATTTAACAATGCCTGGAGACAATGATGGCTGTCACAGCTAGAGAGGATGCTACTGGCAACCAGTTGGTAGAGACCAGAGATGCTACTAAATATCTTCTAATGCGTAGGACAGCCCCACAACGAAGAATTATCCAGTTCAAAAATCAGTAGCGTTGAGGCTGAAAAACCATGCCTCATGCTCTCTTCACCTACCGCTTGGCAATTTACTCAGGAAAGATTTCCTGACTCCCCCGAAGACAGGGCACTCACCCCAGCCTGGACTCTTCCTACACACTAGTGCATGTCTCATAAATGTAATAAAAATCCAGTATGTTATATCTGTGCTCACTATAAGGCTGCGAGTTCCATGAGAATCAGACTCATGTCTGTCTTGTTGGTCACCATATATTCACTGACACAGGCCCTAACATTGTTGGATGAAACAAAAGAGTTTAGGGATCACTCCTGGAGAGCGGTCTTAAGAACAGTTAAAAAAGCCACAACTGTACCAATATCAATTCTTACACTCTTATCTTAGTTTTCACTCAAAATGGCCTCTCTCAACATGATTGTCCATCTTTTTAACCAGATTGCCCTACAAATGCCTTCGGCTGTTTTAAAGATAGAATCCTTTATCAAAGAAAAAAGAGTTGCTGCATCAAGGACAATCAAGAGAACAGGACTCAGACACATAGACAATATGCTGCATAACAGAAAGCACAACTTCCCAAGATCAACACTTTGAAAGGGACAACACTCATGGAGAGACGCAAGCTTGAATATACTTGTTTAGATGTCAGTTTCATTACTTATAATCATAACATCATTCCTTGCGTTACAAAGGAAATGCACAAAAATAGGATGCCAGACGATCTNCTTTGAAAGGGACAACACTCATGGAGAGACGCAAGCTTGAATATACTTGTTTAGATGTCAGTTTCATTACTTGATAATCATAACATCATTCCTTGCGTTACAAAGGAAATGCACAAAAATAGGATGCCAGACAATCATATGAATGAAAAGAGCAGGAAATGAAAGAATATGAAATAAAGGAGCTATTTTTTAGAGATTTCCATAGTCTACTGAAAAATATATCCTTTGGAAATCAGGTAGAGCTGGCTCTGTCAAACCCTGGTTCTGTCTCTTAATAAGTATGTGACCTTAGGCAATTTTCTTAAATTATCTGACAGTTACTAATCTAAAATGAAAATGAAAAACACCCACCTCTTGAAATCACTGTGAGGATTAGTAGAACAATACTCTTAAAGTACTAGCGTAATACTTAATTCTATACTCAGAAGAAGCTGTATATAATAAAGGTCTACTTCCCATAAAAGAATTAAAACACCATTGTAACCCTAAAATGATGTAAACAGGCTGAGAACATTCCTCCATCAATTCAGCATATGTTTACAGAGCCTGGGGTCCTCCAGTAGGGTACAATAGTGAAGAACAGTGAGGATCTTACCACAAGGGAAGTCCTCTAAATAACTGTTGCTCACTGATCCCTAGAATAGGCAGAATAATACAATAGGAGATCCAAAAAAAAATGTATTTCAGACCTCAGCACAGTTTTCTAGCCTTGAAAAATTGGCCCTAATCATATTTATATAATTAATATTATTTTGCATTCTTTGGTCGTAAAAAACAAAACACTACCCTGAGTAATTTTAACAAATGATATTTTATTGCAAAGATGTGGTGTGGCTCAGAGAAGCAAAGGCCTGAAGACCCAGACTCATGCTGGGTAGAGCACAGAGCCCCTACCGAGATTTCCCATCTCATGGGAGCTGCCACAAGGATGAGTCTGCCCCCAGGCACTGGTTAGGTCAGCCTCTGTTCCTGCATCTTCCCTCTCAGGCAGCAAGGTTCCAAAAGAGAAAGTCTAAACTATTTTAGGACCAACATTGACCCCTCAGCTAGGGAATGTCAAATCACCTTAAATTATGATGCCAATAAGATTGCCCACAATAGCAGAGAGGTTTTTGCCAAAAGAAAATTGGGATAGAGCTACCAAAAGAGAAAGAGTGGATGCTGGTGGCTAAAATACAAGAAACATCATCATCAACAACAGGAGCCAGCTTTTTATGAATGCTTACAACACAGAAGGTGCTATGTTAAGCACCTTATGTCTCCTATCTTACTGAATTATTACCACAATTCTATGAAGTAGCAAGTATTACCCCCACTTTACAGATTAACAAATTGAGCTCATAAATGTCAAATCATATGCCCTGTGTTACACAACTAGAAACTGAAATATGATCTGACCGAAAATGTGCTTAACCACTATGCTTTCTACCTCTCATAAACTTTGGGCAGAAATAAGTGCTCAGCACTCCAAATTTCAATATTAAAAAGAAAACCCTAAAAACTTCTATACTATGATAAGTATATTTGGTGTTGGCCACAGTAAAAAGTAATCTAGTCATAGAATAGCAGCAAGCAGCACCCACAGAGCTAATAAATGGTATGTAGAAACCTAGAATGATGTTCTTCAAAAAGGGGAGAATGGTAATTTATTGACTACAAACACTTTCCTCGTTTCTCTATAGCTTAGAAACTGTTAACCTTGGCAATGAACAAGTGACTTACTGCAAAATGGATTCTAACCGCCAGCATGAGCAAGTTTTCAATCAAATGTCTGTGAATTATTCAAGCTCAATAAAAAACTAAGAATATACAAATATCATCTATCATCATGTTAGTTTTACCTTTAAAATGAATTCTCTGATGCTGAATTGATGGAGAGAAGTTGAGATTTCCTCTATCTACCTGCAAAATTTAGAATAAAATAATAAATAGTTCTAACTATGTTATATTTTTCAAAATTTTAAATAATCTCATACATAACTTCAAAAGTACTAATAAATAACAGTCAATATGTAGAACTGGGCACCAGCCACCACTCCCCAAGTGCCCATTCATGAATGACATGCCCACTGTCCCGACAGCCAGACACAGAGCTGACCCCAGATACTGTGTGTGTGGTAGGGCAGAGCCTCGGCACAGATCAGACTCGCTCCACGTAAATCTCAGCACACGCTGAGTTCTGCAGGTGCCAGAAGCCCGTCCTTTGAAACTACTCTGCCCAACCCAACCAGCCCCAACCCCAATCCCTTGTCCTTGCACTCTGGGCCTGTGATGGGAGTGGCAGTTCTGATTATCTGAATGACTTCAGGGTCATTGCTACATTGCCTCCGAGAATATCTCCGGGCTTCTGTGGCAAATGGCTGATCTATACTAATGTCCTTATCAAATGGTCACTTGGTCACACCCTTACTGCTCTCATTTTTTGCAATATGGATAGGCTGTAATTCTTCAAATCTTTAAGTTCTGTTTTCTTTTTGCTTAATTTTTCCATCTTTAAGTCATTTCTCTCTTCTACAATTTTACTAGAAGCAGTCAGGAGAAGCCAAGCCATCCTCTCAACACTTTGCTTAGAAATTTCTTCCCCTACATACCCATCTTCCTCATTTGCAAGTTCTACCTTCCACAAAACACCAGCAGATGAATACAACTCAGCCAAATTCTTTGCCACTCAATAATAAGGATGGCCTTTCCTCCACTGCCTAATAACATGTTCCTCACTTCCATCTGAGACCTCAGCAGAAGAGCCTTTACCATCCGTATTCCCACCACCACGCTGTTCAGGATTACACAGGGATTCTCTAAGGAGATTGAGGCTTTCTCTACGGCTCTCCCCTTTTCTTTTGGAAACCCCCCACAGAATCACTTTTAAAGGTCCGTCCGTGTCCATGTGAGCTTTCCAGCATGTGCCTCAAACTCCACCCAGCACCCAGCTCCAAAGCCACTTCCACGTGTTTAGGTATTTGTCATAGCAGCACCCAAACTTCTTGGTACCAATTTCTGTCTTTTTATGAGCCACCCAGTCTATGGTATTCTGCTTTAGCAACCTAAACTAAGACAATACCTAAGGAACAAAAGGAAGAAGATAATTTTGGGTGGTCTAAAGGATAACTACACTAACGTGTTGTAGGAAAATCTCAAATGTGAGTAATTTTTATTTAGCACTGTAGTTCTTTTTAACCATTTTTACTGAGGTATTTGTATTCAGTAAAATTCACCAGTTTTTAAGTGTACAATCTGATGAGTTTTGACAAATGCCTAGAGTTCAGTAACCATCAACACAAGCAACATTAAGTATGTGCTCATCACATCAAAAAGTCCCAAGTGCCCCCATTATTTGCCATTATGTTTTAAAGCAAACCCTGAGGTTGATAAATTTAGTCACTGATATTAAAACCAAGTAAACAAAAGGCAAACCCTGTAATTGTGATCTCTTAATCTTTCAGCAAATATATCAAGATGAATGATAAAAAAAAAAACAACCAAGAGGAGATGCTTACAAACAAAAGCATAGGAGCAAAAAAGAGAAACTTTCTCCAGAAAAGTAATCTGACAGTTAATTTATGTAATACATTTTACTATTTTCTGTATCAGTTTGAACAGAGTGCCTACACGATGATATTTTCTCTGGAGACACGAAATTTTTTTGAGGAGGTGACGGGTCTGATGATGAACTCTCTGTTCCCCAAGTAACTTCTTCTTTGAACAGGTACAAACCAGAAAGACCAAAGAAGAAAATGACTTGAACATTCTTTCAGTATCTAAAGAGTTACATAAACTCATAGTTGATTTCTTCTGTGTTCTATATAAGGAGTTCCATCCCAGACTCCAGCTCCACACAAGAAGAGAAGCATTACTCTAAAAAAACCAACTGATCATGAGGATGACTATATAAGTTTCAGACAGATGTTTAAAAAAAGAGAGAGAAAGAAAGAAGCCAGATGGGAGTATTAAAGGCAGGAACCAAATTAAGCCCAAGATTACCCAGGAAGATAAAAAGATGACTAGGAGAATAACAGCTAGGGCTGACCAGAGTCGGAGCACAACCGGCCAGCCCGTGCAGACGGACGTGGCTCAGACTTGGCTCCAACCCAAAACAAGCACAAAGTACCCAGATTCAGAGCGGCCACGGAATGAATTGTGTGCTAAGCAACTGAATCATCACATGTTACAATAATGTCTACAGTCCATTCTGAGGAAGAATGCTTTAAGAATAAGGAGAAATCTCATATTGTTGGGCAGGATGAACCCCATATACTCTTGCCCAGAGGCAAGAGACAAGACAACAGTGAATAAAATACAACTTTGACACACACACACCCCAGACTGTTTTCAATAAAATTTCAAAGGAAGTAAAATATCAAAAGAAAACACAATTTTAAATTTTCACCACTCCCCCCCCAAAAAAAACTAAATCAAAGGGTTTCTACTGTAGAGTTTCAAAAATGTGAGTCTCACTTAAACATTTTCTGGGCCGAATGAACCTACCATAATAATCAGTGTGTCCTAGAGGTCAAGCCTCCAATGTCTTAGGGTACATCAGCTACCAAAAATCCCTCAGCTGTGAACTTGAATGGTGTTTGTTTCCAGCTTGTTTTCTCATGGGGCTGAGACTTAAGAATAAGTGCTAATTTACCTAATTGGTTTGCTTGCTGCAAGCAACACAGAAATACCACAAAATGCCACAGATCTTGCTGAACACTCACAAATCTGACTATGACCAGTATCTAATATATTCCTTGGCAGTGAACTAGGGAGGACCCAGCTGGAAAGGATCCCTCAGAGCCCTGCCAACTGCTTCCTCTCTGAATAGCCATCTTCACTTATCCCAGCTTACCCATCGTCCTGCAAGACTTCTTTCCTTTGATTCTGACTCAAATTAAGCTTGAACAAGTGGTGAGCACCCTCCTCCTTGTCACTGAAAAAGTTAAAGCCACAAAGAGGAAGAAAAGAAAGGAAAAGAGATGGTAGTGGGAAGCTACTGGTTCTGAGTGGATTGCTTTTAATTAAGAGTAGCTAGATGGTATTTTACCAAAAAAAAAAAGGTCCCCCCAGAACAATCAGGTCCCCTAGCCCAGTGCTTCTTGAATCACCTGCAGAACTTATTTCTATGTATATTCAGACTCAGGAGGTCTGAGGTGACCCCAAGAGTCTTCATTTCTAGTAAGCTCCCGAGTGCTGTCTATGTCTATGAGCTACACTCAAGTATCAAGTCCTTAGAATCCTTGACTAAAAATTCAAATTTCTAGGATTGACTCTGACCAGTTGAAGCTATGGAAATCAGCACTTTTTGAACACCTCTGATGATTCTTACGCTCACTAAATTTTGAGGAGCCTTCCATTCGCATTCCCTGCCTGCTCTCTGCCACCACTGGGAAAGTAGCACCTAAGTGTCCATCAGTTACTCAGGTGACAGCCAGAGTAGCAAAGGTGGGAAGGGAGGAGGTGTTTTCCACATCCAGGAAGTCTGGATGGTGGTTTGGAAATATCATCAGCAAGCTAACCTAAGCTACTTTTCCCCTCTTGACTACTGATTCTTATCCAGCTGCTAGTAAGTGATTTTTACCTGGTGGTGGGGGTAGAAATCAGAGTTTTATTTGATTTATTTGAGTTCAATTTGAGTTAGGAGAAGTTTATTTGGTTCATTCGGTCAGTTAAGCGTCTGATTCTTGGTTTCAGTTTAGGTTATGACCTCAAAGTCGTGGGATTGGGCCCCAGTCGGGCTCTGTGCTCAGGGTGGAGTCTGCTTGGGATTCTCTCCCTCTGCTCCTCCCCCTGCTCGCTCTCTCTCTTTCTCTAAAATAAATAAAACTTTAAAAAAAAAATAGTGCGGTGGTAAAATGCCACATACTCATTAGGTTCGAGTTTCTCTATACTTTTCAATACTTTCTAATTTTCTACAAGAACATCTATTACTCTTATAATCAGGAAAATAAATAAAAATTAAAGTCTTTAAACCAGGAGTTAACACATCCTTCAGAAACTACCACAAAATTTAATAACGTCCTAAATCAGGAAACTACCTGAAAATGTCCTTCCCTTGAAATTTAGTTTTTATACACACTCTAACTCTATTTTCTGATTCTTGAACTTTATCTCTGGATTTTATTTACTAAACTTTTTGTCTACTTTCTGTTTCTTTTTTTTGCCAACTAACCAGGCTGATTTCAGTCATGTAAATAAATATAACTATTTTTTTTTCTAAGAGAAATTTGCAGACCTAGCTACCATTGGATAGGCCTGGTATTTTCTTTCTTCAGGTTTTTAAGTGTTTATTTTTACTAAACTGCATTTATTTCAACTAAAATAAGCTTCCCACACCATCTGTCCCCCAGAGGTAAGCACTCCTTACCATTCTGATTTCCACTGTTGTTTACCTCTTTCTCTTTTTTTAACTTATCAAAGATAAGCTTATGAAAAATGAGCATTTAGCTCACTTCTTTCATCCCTCTCCCATCCTCCCTACATCCTATTGCTGTTGTTATTATCATTATTAATTATTCTACTGGTCACATTTGAAATTTGAAAGATTTTTAAATTGGTTTCTCATTCTGCCAACTTCTGACATGATCTAGTGACTTCTCACTGGGTCAGATGATGAAGGTATTAGCCCCCTACTCTTTCCTTCACTTCTCCCTCCTCTTTTTCTCTTCTAAATCCTGTTACCTCAACCTTTACTTTTACAATTTAAATTCTATACAACCATACTTCTCTTTAATGTTTTAGGTATAGATTCTAAAAATTAAAAACCAATAAACAGTATTTATGTCATTGTAACTACCTAAATATTATTTACTGCAAAGCCAAGAAATACACTAGCTTATCTTTACTTCTCAACAAGTCCTATGGCACTATGTTGGGTGACTCCAAAGACAGCACTCCTGCCTCACCCTCAAACAGATTCTTTTATCACGTGGGCTTGATTGCTCCAAATCCTATTACAGTTCTTTGTGCTTCTTATCTGGAACAGGACTTTCTCATACTTTTTGTGTTTGATTTGGTTTGAAAGACAGAGAGGAGATGTTTAATTGTCTTGTTTTCTCCTTGTAAATAGAAGATATATATACTTCTACCAAATCCTGAAATTTATCCTCAACCATATAACAAAATCTACTTTTCCCAAGACATACTTCTCCTACAGACCTGGACAACTGATGACCTGGAGGCCTCATCCCGGCCTCTCCTACACTGGACATCTGTCTGAGGTAACAAGTCTTCTTTCTTGGCTCTCTCCCTCATTTCGCTATCACAGAAACGTCTTCAAAAAGGATATACATGGCAGGCAAATTTTCTGAATTCTCCCATGTCTGAAAATGTCTTTATTCTACCCTAATACTTAATTCATAGGTTGGCTATGAAACTTTTCTGTCAAAATAACTTTTCCTTTGAATTTTGAAAGCATTACTCTATTGTATTCACACACCCCACATGACTGAGCAGATGCCTAATACCAGTCTGATTCCCCAACCTTTTTAGGTGAGCTTTTTGTCTTTTGTAAAACTTCTTAAGATCTTATCCATATCCCAAATGTTCTCAAATTTCATAAGAACATGGCTGTGTGGGTATTTTTAGTCATCTTTTGAAGCACTTGATGAATTCTCTTAATCTGATGCTGAGCTTTGGGAATTTTTTTTTTTATTCTTTTGTTCATTTCTTCCTCTCTCTTTCCTCTGCTTTCCATTTCTGGGATTCCTACTCATCTGACTGTAGATCCTCTAGCTTTGTCATATCTTGTCTTTCATATTTTGGTGACTCTATTTTTGCTTGATGTTCTTGGAGTTTCACTATTCAGCAATCATTTGGAATTTGTAAGACTCATTTCTTATTTTGCTTATTCTTTTTTCAAGGAATCCTGCATTTGTTTTATGGATGTAATATCTTCTCAAAGTTTGACAATATTGATAGAATAAAAATTTTTGAAAGTTCTCTTCTAGGGGGTGGGGGATGGGCAAATAGTGGCAGGAGATTTAAAGGTCTAAACTTGCAGTTATAAAATAAGTAAGACACAGGAATGCAATGTACAGCATAGGGAATGTAGTTAATGCTATAATAACTACATATGCCAGATACAGTGACAGATGGTAGCTAAATTTATTATGGTGATCACTTCGTAATGTACATAAATGTTAAATCACTATGTGGTACACCTGAAACTAATAAAACACTGTATGTCAACTAGACTTCGATAAAAAAAAAAAAGTTCTCTTTTGTTCCCTAAATTGCCTCTACCTCCTCNGCCTCTACTTCCTCCAGGGCCAATATATATTGTTATATATTTTATATGTATTTAACACATATTTTTATAAACATTTGCTTAGCTTATCTTGATTTTTTTTCAAAACCACTACTTTTCCTCTACTATCCGGTGTCTTGGATGTCCATTCATCTTTAAGAACAAAGTCTGGGTTTATAATTCTAGATAACTGTTTGAGGTTGCCTCTGTACTATTTATAGGTATGTCTTCCCCTGAGTGGGAAGAATAACCACAAACCAAGTGATCATGGGCTGTGAGGTTTTTAAACATTGTGTGGACAGGAAGGGACTAGAGTGAGGACAGTGGTAAAAGCTTCAGTTTTCTCCAGATCATCTAAGTTCTGCAGAGCACTGCTTGCCCAACTCTTTTACATCATCGAATATAAGGGGGGAAATTTTATTGAGGTACTTGGACTGCTTTCAGCCAGAAAGATCCACCAGCAGGTCTAGCTGCTCCACAGCCCTCAGGCTCCGAGCTGCTGTACATACAGAGGTAGGGAAGGATGTACCTTCTGCATTACATTGACCAACCTTCAAACCATCAGTTCAGTCTTCTGCAGTTCATGATTGCCGGCTGGAGCCCAAACAACTTTTTTATTTCCCATATGCCCACCAGTCAGCTACTTCCTCCATGCTGTCTCCTTCTTCACAGTTCTGTGTGTTCTATCTTCCAGAAATTTGTTCAACTCTCATCTTATAACCTTTGCCTCCCTTTCTCCTGGTTGCTATGAATTTCTAGCCTAACCACTCTTCTGTGATTTCAATGGAATTAGAGAAGGAGGGCAGGTAAATAAATATGCTTGATTTGCCCTCCTGAAATCCTGGACCCAAATACACTAGATGGCAGGCAACCAGAATAACTCTTACTATTCTGCTTTCTCCATGTTTTGCTTCTTTTTAAGAAAGATATTATCCTTTAGTTAACAAAGACTTAAATCATGAAATTATCCTTACTTCCTCCTTAACTTTGATCCCCACATCTAGTCAGCTGTTGAATACTATCATTATGCCTTGGCAAGATGCCTAAAACCTGTCTCCCATTTAACATTCCCATGCTCACACAAAGTGTAAATTGATAAGAGGCTAACTACGAACTTAGTACAAACTATGCAAGGTGTAGATGTGCTAACTAACTGTAGTGTAATAATCATTTTGCAATATATACATACATCAAATCACCTTAAACTTATACAATGCTATATGTCAATTATAAGTCAATAAGGCTGGGGGGAGAAAAGAACTTTGTAATTCTGACCCTCATAGGCCCACCCACACTACAGTGACAGCTCCCAAGTGTTCATCCCTCTGTAACTTCCTCTTTCTGATTCATCCCACCCACGGTTCACCTTTCCTAGTAATTCGCTCAGGGTACGGTTCTTATCATTCAGCATATGTCTCAACCACCAGGACATGAACTTGTGGAAGTCCTTCTGAGAACTTCAGGGGAGGTCTTTTTTAAGCTCCACCCTCTCCCCAACCGTTCCTGGTTGAGGAAAAAAAAGAGGCTATTAATGAAGTTGCTGCATAAATAAATAGTACGAAAGTATGAAAAAACAACCACCACCAAGCAACATAGGGAATCCCTGGAAAGAATAAAGTACAAGCTTTTCAGCTTGGCATTAAAGCTCTTCCGTCTCCAAGCCTCATTCCACATTTCTGCCCTTACCTCTCACTCCTCCTTATGCTCTTTGGATTACATCCAAGCTAAACTACTTTCTAGGCCTTAATTTGTTCTGCAATTTCCTACTCCTGTGCCCTTAGTTTTCCTATTTAAAAAGCATGTTCCCCTCATGGAGGGAGGGTGTTGTCAAAATTTCCTCCATCTTGCAAAGACCAACTAAAATGCCTGCCCTCTCCTGAAATATTCCTTAATCCTCCCAGCTGGAAGTAATTTCTCTGTTTTATCTTCATACTTGGTACACACTTCTCTTACTTATAACCCCTGTCATATTCTGACTCAGCCATTTGTGTACATTTATTTTCTCCTGTATAATAGACCCTAAACTGCTTGAGGGCAGAAGTCATAATTGTTAATTTTTTTACTTCCTTAAAACACTTAGTACCTCTTAGGAAGAGCCAATGCTCAATAAATGTACTTTGAGTGGAGGTAGATAAACTTGGTGAGAAATGACCACTGTAACCCTCAACAACTTTCCACTGCTCAAATTTATTACCTTCACATTCCAAGTTCTCCACAGTATGCGTCTCCAACTTACCTTCCTGTTCTCCTCCTACAGGAATCTTGATTCAAGCTAAAAGATTCTATTCACATACTACCAAGCTGGTCAACATGCTGTGTCCATCCCCTCTACCACATTTATGATCTTTATGAATAGGTTCAAGTGTTTCCCTATAAACCCATTTGGTACCATTCAACCCACAATGCTCTTTCCATCTGCTGATTTCATTTGGCTATGTTCCCATCAACTATAATTTTTTTTCCTGCTACATACATTTAATAATTATTAAATACCTTCCCTAGCTAAATAATGTTTCTTCTTATTTGTCACAGTACTTTGCACATGACAGGACTTAGGAAATATTTGATTTATTGAAATTTTTGTCATTCATTTAAATTAATCAGTGGTAATATTCTAATATATCCAACAATGTTAATTACATTATTTTAAATTATGATTTAGTATTTTCAACTATAATTATTAGCATAAACTATATTAATGAAGAACATTACACAAATATATTTGCTAATTAATTATTTTAATATATTTAAAATAAGTCTTTTAGGGGTGCCTGGGTGGCTCAGTCAGCTAAGTGTCTGCTTTTGGCTCAGGTCATGATCCTAGCGTCCTGGGATCAAGCACCTGTCCGGGCTCCATGCTCAGTGGAAAGCCTGCTTCTCCCTTTCCCTCTATCCCTCTCTTCCACAACTCTCCCCACCCCCACCCGCACCCATGCTCTTGTTGTCTCAAATAAAAAATTAAATCATAAAAAATAGGTATTTTAAATAGGTTAAATTATACATAATCATGTTTATACTATATATGTGCTTTGCATATATGCCATAATTCATCCCAGATATATATAAATTATTATCAACTTCAAATCAGTAGGCTATTATACAATTAAAGCTTGTTTGTAAAATAAATAGTAGAGAAATCTTTTCTCAATTTATTTCTATAAATTTTTATGGAAATAATTTTAAAGCTAATCTGAGTTCATTCCAGCAGAAAGATTTCATACAAAGGAACAAAACTTCATTACAAAATCAAGATACAAGTATGTTGCTACATACTTTCAGTATACTCAGGAGTCTTGTCCCCTCATCAAAAATAAGCTACTCATTCTTGTTTATTTATTTTCCAGAATTGTAATTCTACCTTACGAATGCATTTCTACTTTGTCTTAACTATCTTCCTTTTATAACATCCTATCATGTTGTGTAAGTCAGAAATCCTTTTAAAAATTACTTGAACTATGTTATAATAAAATATAAATATGCAAATGGATTATTAATACAAAGACAGAAAAAGAAGTCACATAGTAGGGAGACAGTTTTGTAGAGAATTAATGTACCCTAAGCCTAGGTTATCATTAGACCCCAAAGGAAACTTTCAGGGGCGGCCAGAAAGGAAAACTGTGTGTTATGTAGTTTTCATCATGTGATACAAGTATTTATTTCACAAAAGTATCATGTTCATAGAAGTATCATTTTCATAGAAGTATTAGGTTCCTCAGTGAATCCTAAAAGAATGATGGCATCATGTAAGAAAAAAATCTGAAAGAAATTTTCATTTGGAAGGTTAACAGCAGGGTCATTTCAAACAAGTCAAGGATAAATAAAGGGCAAGCAGAAACGTACAGTATGGGAAATCTCTGGACTCTATTAGATTTACAATATCTTATTTTCACTTTTTTTTTTCCAGAGTATATGTGACTCACTGACTTATCTCCACAGGAAGAATGTGAGAGACCAGACCCTGAAGACAGGATCCTTGATGTTTCTGAATTTAGGATTCCTATTAGAAAAATTGTGAGCTAAAATTAAAGTGCAGTAAATCTTTTTTTTTTTGTACAAACACAGGTAGTCCAGTTATACAATAGAAATACAGGTTTTCTGAAATATAGTCCATATTCACTACTGCATAAAGCAGCACAGAAACAAGACAGAAAACGCCTGTGCATTTGAAGTTGGCCACTGACCCCTGCAACACTGAGAGGTGAACAGCTACTTATGGACCCAGCAGGGGGACACTGCTTCCCAACCAAAATCCATCCCCTCCCCTCCCCTCCTATGCTTTCCACTCCCAGCAAGACAGCTTTCTTCAGCTGATTATAAACCCAAAATCTAATCCATAGGTCAGAGAGTTTGGCCAAAATTTCCCTTTGGAAAGAAAAAAAAAATAATAACAAGGGAGGCAGAAGGAAAAATAATAGCTCTGTTACCCCCGAAAATATTCTTGGGCAATGAAACTGACTCACAGCCAAACAACTTCCTGCAAGAAATTTTTCCACAAGATAGCAGTGATGCCACAGAATCCCCCCACCAAATAAAATAAATAAATAAATGAGAAGAAAGAAAGAAAGAAAGAAAGAAAGAAAGAAAGAAAGAAAGAAAGAAAGAAAAAGAAAGAAAGAAAGAAAAGGAAAATCTATGCCTTGGGGTTCCATAACTCCATCTCTTCTACCTAACATCTCTGTGAATCCGATGGCTCATTATTTTATTGTCAGATCTAGTGTTTTTATCACTTTGCTGAAAGATGATATGGAGGGCAAAGCCTTGCCTGAAATGATGATTTCCCAAATAGCTTCAACAGAACATAAACAATATTCTCCATGCAAACAGATGGGCTCATCCACACTGCCCTGGGATGAAAAGGACAATCTACAGAAGGAAAGTTACTGTGTTGGGTCCTCAGATCTGGTGCAGGCAGCATCTCATAAATATGTTAATGCTGAAGTCACTATGTAGGCTGAGAAAAAGCAAGAAGAAATAGCCAAAATGACCCCAAAACGTCAAGACTGATAAAAGGAGGAGATAATAAGAAAACACCCAATAGGCATGCAAGCACATTTAGATGGCATCAGTTAGGTTGAAAGGCTCCAGCTGGGGGGCGCCTCGGTGGCACAGCGGTTGGGCGCCTGCCTTCGGCTCAGGGCATGATCCCGGCATTATGGGATAGAGCCCCACATCAGGCTCCTCTGCTATGAGCCTGCTTCTTCCTCTCCCACTTCCCCTGTTTGTGTGCCCTCTCTCGCTGGCTGTCTCTATCTCTGTCGAATAAATAAATAAAATCTTCAAAAAAAAAAAAAAAGGAAAGGCTCTAGCTGGAAAAGGTCAGAGGTTAAGAGCCCTCAATTTAGTAACACTGGGTGTGTGGGAGCAAAGGGATCTTCCAAGAGAAGGGGGTCAGTGCTCAGCTTAGCAGACCACAGGAGCTTTGAGAGGAAACCATCAGGGAGACTGAGAAGGAGTTCAGGGAAGAAGGCTGGCTTGGGGGTGACCACACACTCAGACCCAGGAGGACAGGAATGAGACCTGGCGCAGAAGCTGGAGATGAAGCCAAAGTGAGTCAAAGTCTGGAGCATAGTGTGGATGAGGTGAAGAGAGAGCTACCATTGAATGAGAAAAGAATTTGAAAGATAAATGTGGTCAGAAACGCAGATAACTTTTATAAGAGCATTCCAGAATGAGCAGATGAGAAAAGTAGTTTGAATAAGGAGGGAAATATCTGTTTATTTTCATGGGCAATTGTAAGCTTAAAAGGCAATGTTGGAGATTTTTAGCCTTAAATAGACAAACGGTATACTATTTTCTAGTCAACCACCAAATATAACCTGGTGTCTGGAATACAATTCAGCATGCAATTCCCAGAATAAATTATGTCGACCTGGCTATAGTTTTCCAGCCTTAAGAAAGGCTGTGTGTATTTGTCCCTCCAGAAGAACACCAAAAGTTTTACCAACTCTCAGCCTCCTGCTTCTCCCTCACTGCCCAGTGTTAGATGACATCTCTGGCAGTCCCCAAACATGGACTCCAAAGTTCCAGCACTGGGGCTCATCACTCTCTCCCCACTATAAGTCAGCCTTCCCACAGACAGGATCCTCTCAGGTCTGGCTCTATTCCTGGGAAGCCAAAGGTGCATGACTAGTTTTCTTAGCACATAATGGAAACTAAACCATCCCAAAAGACAAAACGCAAATGGGTAGGAATCACATGTACAGGCTTTACACACTTGATCCCATACCAAACATAGAAAATATCTCCCAGTTTCATCGTTTTCTTTGAGTTTCAGGCTATTATATACCTCAATTCTATTTGAAGAAAACATATTAATAAAAAATGTCCTACTTCAAAAACCAACAAATTACTTTGATGCTACTTCAAATTCTGTGTTTTTAGTTCTCCCACATTTTTGCCTTGATCCCTGGATAAGAAACCAATATATCAGAGTGAATACCTTGTTTGTGTTTATCATTGTTATCTTTATGAGAAGACGTTAACCTTTGCCCTGTGAGATAGCAGAATCAGTCATCCTCAGATCAAACAAAATGAACTAAGGAACATCTGAGACACAGAAGGTTCATCTCTGTGATGTTGGTTTTTGGTAGCCCTATCCAGCTTTGCAAAACTAACCCACCCCACCCCCCAAGGCATCCAGAAATTATTTTATTTGCTCTTATTCATCAGCAAAGGAAAAGCAGCAAACCCCAGAGCCAATGATTATTCATCCCACTCTGTGATAACCCTGACCCTAGTAAAGCCAACATCTGTCTTGTGTTTGGGGTGGATGACGGCCAACTGGGGATCAGAAAACAACAATTTCCCTGGTCAGATGTAAACCTTGCCCAACATGTTGACTTTATAAACCACCCTGTAAGCTCAGTAAATTTAATTGGTAGATAGGGTTGTCTTTTTTTGGCTCACTTCCCACTGATTCATATTGCCGCCATGAGCACACGTATGATCAGACATATACTAACAAGGCTCTGTCTAGACAGGCAGAGAAGGTTTTACCTTCATACCCTGCCCCCCAGAATTAGGCATGAAAATATGCTACTTGTGAATAGGATAAATGCTTACATAAATCATACTGGGAAAATAAATACTGTTCTCAAATACTTTTAGTGGAGATACTCTAGACAGAATTAGTTAGGTATGGGAGCTACCATATTAGTTTGTTCCCTATGTACTTCAAAGTTGTTTGAGCCAACAAGAGGGAAGGCAGGAGTGTGTTAAGAAATGTGAGTAGCAGGACTATAAATCAGTGTTTCTGACAGGTTGATTCCATCTAGCTTTGCTTCAACGAACATTCAGCCTCGATTTATGGTTGTGAGGAGGGATCAAGCATAGTTAATAGTGTTGAAAATGACACTGGCCATTCCAACAATGTGATATGAAAAATTATAAAAGGCACTTTTAAAAATTACTTTGAAAATCTCAAGTGAGGTATATCATGTAGAAAAATCTGTTATTCCAAATCTAAGATTCTAAATGTTTTCTTAAGAGAATATTTTAAAAGCACCACCTCAAATAAACAACAAAACAAACAAAATTTTCAATAAATTCTAACACAGAAATAAAAATACAACCTACTTTCCCCTAACCACACAGCCCACTCACAACCTTATCCAATGTCTTTTTAATATTTCCTTATACTGAGCAAATTTATGAAACTAAATCTGCTAGAAAAGACCAAACTCATAAGGTTTCCTGTAAGTAACCCCAATGTCATCCTTAATTATTATATTATGAATCCATCCATTACCACAAGTAATCAAACCAAATCAATAGTTAGCACATTTTCAAAACTCTCCTAACCAAGAACAGAGGATACCAAAGCCTTAGAAAATGTAACCCTACCCTCAAGGAGCTTCTAATCAAATTATCTATTCCAATTTAATTCTTAAAATTACTACTTTAGAAAACTGAAGTCCAACAGATAACTTTTTGAGTTTTTAGATCAAAAAAGGAAGATTTTCATAAGCTGGATGGACAGTAACAACATATGTTCCTCTTTTGAAGAAAGGAACTTCTGTCTGACTCTACTGTAAGGTTCTATTGGGGCTGCCACCACAATATCCATTCCTTCCAGACTCAAACACATGTGACCCAAACTGGGTCAATCATAGCTCTGCCGTTGCATGTTTTCTATATGGAACTAAAAGGACCAACCACACTCCTGCCCTTCCCATAGTTTGATTACATTTGCCAATAAATTGCCTCCTTGGTAAGCTAGTTGGAGTTGGGCTTCTTTCACTTAGAACAAAAACAAGTCTTAGCTACACCATCAGTTGTTCTCTATCTCCAGAGCACCTAACAACAGAAGTGGTCTTGGACTTAAGCAAGAGTTACCTGATGAATATGACTACAATTTTATGTATAAATTTTGACTGTAAAGGAGCGCAAACGCTAAATTGCTATAAAGTATGTATGTGGAACCTATCCTGATATTAAATTATCTTGGACAACTGTCTTGAATAACTTAACACCCAGACACACTGGGTAATTCTCAAACTATTTGTTCTACAAAGTTGGACCTGTTGTAATGATACAAAGACCACCTACCCCCCTCAGAAATGCAAATTCCTCTTTCTGCCTTCTCATTTCAAATGCCCTCCACTTACTGTCATCCTCTACACATTCGCACATAAAATGCATTCCAGTGTTACCCATACATACGCTGCCTTTTCACAGCAACCTAGTTAAACAGCTTTTCCCTCCTGGCCCATCTGGGCATCCACACCTCCGTTCATTCCTTCTTAGGTTCCTCCCAACTCAGAATACCTGGTGCCACCATAAGGACCACATTTTGAGAACCATTAGACAATAGGATTTCTAATATTCCTAGCAACATTATTATCTCTAAAAAAAAAAAAAAGCACATTTTTTTTCTTTTCTTTCTCTGTTCTGTGTCTTTTTTGGCAATTAAGGGACAGATTTTGGAAGCTCTCTCCCCTTCCCATCCTACAGTTACATAAAACAAAAAATGTTCAGTACATGAATATTACCCAAGAATACTGTTTTTTCAGCTGCTTTTCCTTAACCTTGGGATTCCTGGATTGAAATGGGGGGGGGAGAATAATTAGATATGATGCTTGAGAAATTGATTTCTAATAGTTTGTGAGGCTGAGGGTACTCGTCATTTCACCCACTAGTCAAGTGTTTCTTCATGGTTTGCCCCACAAAGAAAAGGGTTCTTGGGAGGCAAATCTGTTTGAAATTATTCAGCTCAAACACTGACACTGTGAAATTAGAAAGAAAGAGGTCAAATAACCTTATGGCAAAAGTATTGGTGGACTTCCAGAGTAAAGTGTGCTCTAGCATCATGTAGAGGTTTTAAGATGGCTACAGACTCTAAAGAGACAAAAAGAATTTTAAAAAATAATAAATAAGATTTTCCTTACAGTAGAAAATATCCAAGACCCACCCACACCATTCTCAATCTTTTTTTTTTTTTTTTTTTTTTTTTTTTTTTTTTTTTTTTTTTGCCTTGACCTTCAGCTGCTAACACAGCATAGAAATCACTACAGACACAGAGGAGTTTGGAATCTCCATTAATATTTACATAGCTTGCCACCCAGTCTATGACCCACCTTTCTGCGACACAATGATAAATTCATCTGTCTCCACTGAGGTCTGAGAAGTCTTAGTTCACTGGGGAATAAGCATAATTTCTGCTACACACATGATATGATTATCATGTCTAGCTTATTAGTCTGCCTATCTCTTGAGGCTATTTCATGGTAAAATGTATTCAATGAAACTTTGGAATGACCAAGATTATGTATCTTTCTCCAAAAGTCTTATTTCCTTAGTAACTGTTAATATCACTAAAGTGCAAATAGGCACAAGACCAACAGGGAACAAGAAGTAGCCATTCTACAAATGTGCCATGAAACATAGCGCCCCCTCTAAATGAGGAATGTACACAACAGCAGCTAGATGCAGAAATGCATTTCTTTCCAGTAGCTCTCCATTCCAACGAGTTATTTTATCCTTCGTTAAAAAAAAATAGTTGAGAACATTTGCTTTGATCATTTTGTTTAAAAATAAACAAACTGGAAGCCACCTTAGTTTTAACAACCAAAGTCTGCAAGGAAGTTAAACCACATGATTTCTAAGGTCTCTTCCAGATCTAAAATTCAAAATAACATGCAGTGAAATGATAAATCTCTACATGGTTTAGATGGGTGCAGTGGGAATTCAGGAAAGGGAAGAAAAGTATGGCAAGGTATTGCCAAATGTGTAGATGTTGAAGCTGCTTAAAAATATTTTGTTTTTTCTTCTGGCACAAGGGATGCTTGCATATACTCTCTCCTTGAAGTTAAGTATAGCCAGGTGATGAGTTTTAACCAAAATGTCCTAAGCAAATGTGACATATTTCTGGGCTACAGCATTGAATTGCCAGTGTTTGCTGTCCTTGTGCCCTATTCCTCCAACACCACAGCCAGCCACATTCCAGAGAGATGAACAGCTGCCAATCTGGATCCTGGAGTCAAGATGCCAGGGACTGGAGCCCCTGCACTAATGAAGGATGACATGTAGTACCAGAAGAAATCAACCTTCATTCTTATAAGCTGCTGAGATTTGGAAGTTGGTCCTGCAGCATAATTCCAGCTCTCCTAACGGAGAAATCAGGGAAAACTTTGGAGGGAAGGTGAGAAATGATTAGAGAAGAGAGGCAAGAGAGAAGAAAGGTATTAAGAGATTCCAGAAATGGGATCTAGTCCAGAGACTCTCAACAGACCCAATAAATAAGGATACCCAGGGGTGGAGCTCAGGTATCACAAATTTTCTTTTTTCAGAATTTTTATCATTTTACTTTTTATTCTTTCACTTTTTTAATTGATGTACAATTGACATGCATTACATTAGTTTTGCGTATACACCTTAATGATTCAATATTTGTATATATCAGGAAATGATTACCACAGGTCTGGTTAACATCTGTCACCATACAAAGTTACACATTTTTTTAAAAAACAACTTTTAAGATTTACCCTCTTAGAAACTTTCAAATATGCAATACAGCATTATTTTTTTAAATATTTATTTATTTGAGAGAGAAGGGGGGGGGCTTAGGAAGAGGGAGAGAGAGAATTTCAAGCAGACTCCCCACTGAGCACAGAGCCTGACACAAGGCTCGAGCCCAGGACCTTGAGATCACAACCTAAACTGAAATCAAGAGCTAGATGCCCAACTGACTGAGCCACCCGGGAAGCCCTGCAATGCAGCATTATTAACTATAATCACCATGCTATACATAACATCCCATGACTTATTTATTTTATAAATGGAAGTTTGTACCCTTTGACTCCCTTTCCCATTTTACCCCCTCCCCCAATTCTGGCAACCACCAATCTGTTCTGTTATCTATGAACACGTTTTCTTATTGTTGGGGGGGCTTTCACACTCCACATATAAGTGAGATCATATGGTATTTGTCTTTCTCTGACTTATTTCACTTAGCATAATGCCCTCAAGGTCCATCCATGTTGTCACAAACGGTAAAATTTCATCCTTTTTATGGCTAAATAATATCCCATTATATATACAACACATATTCTTTATCCATTCAACCACTGATAGATACCTAGGCTGTTTCCATATCTTGGCTATGGTAAATAATGTTGCTATGAGCACAAAGGTGATATATCTTTTTGAGTTAGTGTTTTTATTTTCTTCAGATATACAGCCAAAAGTGGAATTGCTGGATCATATGGTAGTTCTATTTTTACATTTTTGAGGATCCTCCATACTGTTTTCTATAGTGGCTGCACCAATTTACTTTCCCACCAACAGTGCACAAGCATTTCCTTTCCTCTACAACACTTGTTACTTATTGTCTTTTTGATAGTAGCCATTCTAAAAGGTGTGAAGTGATATCTCACTGTGGTTTTTTTTTCTGAAATATTTTATTTTTAAGTAATCTCTACACCGAACCTTAGGACCTGAACTCACAGACCTGAGACCAAGAGTTGCATGCTCCACCAACTGAGCCAGCCAGGTGCCCCTCTTTGTGGTTTTGACTTGCATTTCCCTGATGATGGGTGACAATGAGCATTTTTTCATGTACCTGTTGGCCAAATCAGTGTCTTTTCTGGAAAAATGTCTATTCAGACCCTCTGCCCATTTTTAATCANGGACCTGAACTCACAGACCTGAGACCAAGAGTTGCATGCTCCACCAACTGAGCCAGCCAGGTGCCCCTCTTTGTGGTTTTGACTTGCATTTCCCTGATGATGGGTGACAATGAGCATTTTTTCATGTACCTGTTGGCCAAATCAGTGTCTTTTCTGGAAAAATGTCTATTCAGACCCTCTGCCCATTTTTAATCAGATTTTTTTTGCTATTGAGTGTATTAATTCTTTGTATAGTTTGGACATTAACTCCTTATCATATATATGATTGGCAAATATTTTTTCCCAAGTGATACTAAAGTACATCCAGGAAAACTACTGGTCTAAATGGTAGGGATGAGAGTAAAATAAGAGTGAGAGGATATGAATAAGGCACAAAGACCTTTTGCAAATTTCTGTATATTTCATAAGTCCCAGATAGGGTTTCCAGATAACTTCAACAAAGACAGAAAATATACTTGTTACAATTTTGTACAACCAAAAGAAAAAAAATTGCATTATGTTCAGTTAATAGGTTATAATTGTCATTTCTCTTTTACCACTTGTGCATTATAGATCAAGTGTCAGTTTTTCAAAAACCTGAATTTTTTTCCAAAGAAAAAATATTTTAAACCCCACAGAAAGTTCCCCAAGTGACTCAAATGTCAGTCTATCAGGTTCACATGTCCATTCATTATCCACAGCACTAACACTATTACTAATGATATTACTAGCTAATATTTATTGAGCATTTACTATGAGCAACGCATTGTGTCAAGTAACTTGTGATTATAACCTCACTTAGTCCTCCCAATAACCCTGTCAGAGAGTTTCTATTATTACCCACATTTTACAGAGGAGGAAACTGAAGTTCACAGAAATGAAAAAAATTCACCAATAATACACAATATCAAAAGAGTAGATCATGAAGAGGAACTCAGGTTTTTTGGAGTTCCATACCTGCTATATTGGCTATACCAAACTGAGTCACCAAAATTTCTTTCTACTCCATCAATTTACTAAACAACTATAACAGAATTAAAAAAATAATTTTAACTTGAAGCAGAAGGTATTTGAAGGAGAAAAACAAATCTACTTATCAAGAAATGTTATTTCTTCATGGGAAATAAATATGACCAAAGCGTCACCATTGTTATAAAAAGAATTTGCAGAGAGGGAAAGAGATTTTTCAACCACACCCATACCCCCATCCCTATACCCCTATTCAGTGACAACACAGGAATTTGTATTAGTTCACAATTAGCCCAACTCAGAGTCAGCTGTTGTTCACAATTTAGTAAAGCAGAAGCCAATTATACAGGCAATATTAACCAGTTCTTCTGCAATGCAAAAGCAACTTCCAAATTGAAAATTTTGTAATCAGGGGCTCATGGGTGGCTCAGTCAGTTAAGCATCTGCCTTTGGCTCAGGTCATGATCCCAGGGTCCTGGGATTGAGTCCTCCATAGTCATCTTCATCATTGTTGTCATCGTCATCATTGTCGTCATCATTGTCGTCATCGTCATTGTGATCATAGTGTCCTCGTCATCAGGCTCCCTCCTCAGTGGGGAGTCGGCTTCTCCCTCTCCCTCTGCCCCTCCCCCCGCTTGTGCACTCTCTCTCTCTCTCAAATAAATAAATAAAATCTTTAAAAAAACAAAGAAAGAAAATTTTGTAGTCAGGTAATATTTACATTTTTGGAGTATTTGGAATTAAATAAAATTTGGAAATTCTTGATTAAAAGTAGTTATTCTCTTTGGGAGTAAATGTTAAACAGCCTTTATATTAAAAGAGCATTTGATAAAATACAGTGCATATATCCACTATGCCTGTAGAGTTGTACACTTCTTGATGGATAGTTAAATCTTATAAGAAGTCAGAATGTTGCCAATGGTCTTGCTATACAGAACTCCATAGAGGTACCAGAATTGACAGGCCAGTAAAAATCACATTACTTTTTCCAAGGAGTGAATAGGCACAGTAGTGAATAACACAGGCCTAGAAGATGAGTGAGAACACTCACAAACAAGTCAGTGATAGTACTGATTCACTTCAAACCCTTCACAGGTCTGGCACCAAATTTTCATGAATATGTATAGAACCCATAACATCCAGGAGACCTAAATGGTCCAAGCTTAGAGTAACATTACATTCAAGAAAATAAATTCCAAATACCAAAAGTAATTTTTAAAGTAATTCAAATAATTTATTTGCTTTTCTGAGAGACTCCATTCATAATATGCAATGATAAATTTTAAATCTTCTCTTTCCCAATTCGCTAGGATCCAGGACTACACCCAGAGTAAGCATCACTAAATTTTCCAAACTCTCTACTGAAACACACCCATGAATGCTAGGTTGCATTATTTATCCACTTTCTTCTTTCTGACTCTTACTCCGTGGGAAGAGTATACTTCCCCATCCCATTCATAATGGCCATGGCCATATGACTTGCTTTGACCAATGGAATAAAAGCAGACATAATGTATCCCACATGTCACAACTAAGCAGAGGCTTTAAATGTACTTGTATGGTTTGGCTTGGTCTCTTGTGCTCACTTCTGCTTGTCTTCTGCCATGAGAAGAGAAAGCCCTAAGTAGCCCTGAAATGAGAGACACATGGAGCACACAGGAACTTGACCCCAAGGCTAGAACACGGCGTCAAAGCTGACCACAAATCTGCATGTGAGAAATTAACGTTTGGTTTTGTAGGACCCTGAGATGTGGTATTGTTTGTTATACAACATATTGCAGCAAAAGCTAACACACAAGTGACTTTTCTCCTTTCCTTGTTTCCTCTCTCTCTATCCCCAGCAAGCAAGCACCTGGTCTTTTTAGGAGGGAATGAGAGAGAGAAATCAGAATGCGCAATACAAGGTTAACTTGGGAAAAAGAGAAAGTATTACCTAGGTAATGGCTGGAAAATGACATCATATAACATCAAAGAAGGCAGCCTCTAAGGCTGAAACATAAAATCAACATGGCCATCAGTGAGCCCTGAAGTCAGCAAAGAGAGAAGAACAGCCAATATCACCTAATGTCCAATTGGAGGACTATAATCATCTCAAATAAATACATAACCCAGCTTGAGGTGCCTAGGTAGCTCAGTCAGTTAAGCACCTGACTTCGGCTCAGGTTATGATCTCAGGGTCCTGGGATTGGTCAGGCTCCACTCTCAGCGGGGAGTCTGCTTGGCCCCTCCCTTTGCCCCTCCCCCCACTCCTGCTCGTATCCCCTCTCTCCTTCAAAAAAATAAATAAAATCTTAAAAAAAATAAATAACCCACTTTAGTTTACTTTCTTACAAGGAAGAAGGGACATTTGGGGCCTGGTATGAGGCATTACACTGGTAGGAACGAACATAAGCCAGAGGTGTCTCTCAAAAATAATGTCCATACCTACTTTACTGTAGTCTAATCTATATTAGCCTGAGAACCCTCTGTGGCCTGTGGTCATGGCCTTCGAAAGAAATATTGATATTATCTCTCATATGAAACTAAATACATAATTTCAAGATTGTTACTTATCAATTAGGCCAATACATCTGTCACGCCGATTGCCTTTGTGCTTCCATTCTGCCGTGTGGCGGCCCAAGGACTAATAGAGGCTTTGTCCCGTGAGTGGTCTAGTTCTCAACACATGTGATCTTTTGGTAAACAGTATGTGATGTTGATAATTATGTCTTTAACTGAATTACGAATTAGAATGTTCTTAGAAATGACTGGAAGCTGGGAGCACCTCTGCCTCCAGACAGATGGAGGATCATAAAACTTGATGAGCAAAGCACCCACTTAAATAAAGATCCATGACATCCCCACTGATCAGGAGTCGGATGAGGTCTGACAACAGACTGTCCCTATGATCAGATTCAACATTATTAAGACTGAATTTCTTCAGGTTCCTAAAGGTCAGAATCAGTATCGGCCCAGGGTAAAGAACTTTCACTGTGGTTGCTTAAACTTCTGTTTCAGGAAAGTATAAAATCCTTTCCAGGGTTTTCTTTAATAGTGTTCACCATGCTAATGCCACCAAAGAATTCAAAGCAATAAAAAGAAAAATTAAACCATGTCCCCCTGCTGTTGTCTCAAGGAGCCCAGTGTAAAAGCTTTTGCTTTGTTTTTTCTTAGCCCTTTCTTATTCAAAATACCATGCTTTTCTAACAAATTAATATAACAAGTCATTTTTCACCCATTTAAAATTACCAACATAGGACATTTGTAAACAGCTGATGAGGCAATTGTAAGGAATGAGGGATGAATTCTAACATTTATGCCCTGCCTGAATGATTAAGATTTATAACTGTAAACCTGCAAATCTCTGGCTTATGTATGCAAATGTGGGGCCAATTAGTGATTCACCTGCAACTGCTAATTAAAGGGCCTAGGGTGATGGATCACCACCAAGCCTGCAGACTGGGGCCTGGCCATCCAGCGACATCTATTCCCACACAAAGGACGGCCCGAGGAGAGAATATCTGAAGATTAGCTCCCTAAAGAGCCATCAGGATTTTATATCTACTAATTTGGAAGGGAAAAAAATGAGTTGTGTGGGAAAATGTAATTATAATGCAGCTAGAAAATAAAAACAGGCAAAGCAAACCAAGCATTGTTGCATCATTAAAGGAGAAAATAACCCTTCTGGGTAATTTTCCCATGGAATTCAGAACAGAAAAAAAAAATTGGAAAAAGGTTTGGAAGAAACCACATGTGATTCTTTCCCCTCCAATTACAACAAATTTCCACAGTTTTCAACTCAGCAAAATGCCTGAACCAAAGCTTGGCAAATAGCAGAGAAAAAAGTTGTTAATAAAATAAAAAAATTTGAGACCAAGCCTTCCAGACAGCTAGACTGAGTAGGTTCTCATATTACTTAAAATAAGTTTGCAGATATTTATTCAATTTCAAACTTCCAGTTTCAGCTGAAACAATCTAATTAAAATTCATATTCAGTGGACAAACAAACAAAAATGCCCTGCTTCTCGGAGTCCACAAGCAGCAAGCATCTATATACCTCCAGGTCCCTCTGATATCAAGTGCTAGGATATCCCTTCCTTTTGTCAGCCCCTTGGCTGAGTCACAGACATATATTAGCAAATCATTGCTCTAGCCACAGAGCTTTATGATCTACCGTCCTTTAAACCCACATCTCTTCATGATTCTCATGCCTCAACCCAAAGGACAACCACAGTATCGGCTATTTGGACCAAGAGCCAGGCCGGTGGCCACACAGACCTCATCTTCAAAGGGTTGCTAAATGCAGGGTCTTATTTGGTCAGAAGCATTTATTCCAGGCAGCCCTAGTGTGTTTGGGATGTACCAGGGTTCCCGCTGAATGGCTTCCTGCATATGGCATCCCAGAGGTATCAAGAGCTTAATGAAGTGTCATATAAAAAATACTCCTTAATGAACTGACCCCAGAGGAGAAAGACCAGGTGGGCAATGTCAGTGAGCTACTGGCAGAAAAATCTAGTAGATGCTTGTTAGGTTTACCTCATCAGTAAATATCACTGTCTTGGAGAAAGAATAACCCTTAGCCACGGTATGTTGAAATCCTGGACTTTCAGTCTCACAGCCACACCACTGAGTCTCTCATTTGCTCAGCTTTATTTACAGTCCCTTATGTTCAACTTGTATCCTATTTAGTTTTACTCTCATTAAGTACTTGTATTTACAGTAAAAATAAATCTTTACAGCAAAAATATATCTCCTAGATTAAATGAATTTAAATATTTGCTGAGTGCATACTATGTGTCAGGTGTTTCTTGCTACATTAGTCTCCATGAATTTTTCCACCAACTCGATAAGACTGCCGTGTTCTCAACCATTAAATTTTCAATAGTAAGCAGGCATTCAAGCTCCAAATCCAGCTTTTTCCATTCCACGGCAGCTCCACCCACTATTTGGAGACCCATTTTCTCCCCTTGCTTTGTCTTCTGTTACTTTTTATTTGAATATGCTCCCTATGCTTTTTGAAATCATCTTTTTGTGGCTTTTATTCATTTATCCAGGCTTTCCTCATGCCTCTATTTTTATTATTTTCCCCAGTTTTCTACACTTGTTTTCTTATACTCTTTATTCTTTACCTATTTCCTTCCAATCACTTTCCCCTTGACACGGGGAACCCCAAAGCCTCACACTATCAACAATATCTAGTAAAGATACACAGACTGTCCATATTGTCTATCATCCCTAGCTACATTTAAAGAAACTGGACAGGGGAAAAGTTAGGCAACAAATTCAAGAAAGTTGGACTCAGTCTAGAAATTAATCTGAATTCTTACCTTGGTGTTACTTTTACCTCTGAATTTTTCTCTCATGTTTCTTAACCATAATCACTTAATTCGAGTCTACTTTGCATCCCTGAATAGTTTTCCTGCATATCTCCAACCCTGTGCTATCCTGTCCAACACAGGTACTCTAGATTTGAATCCTTGGGGCCAGAGCCCTTGGTTTATTGCCTTTGTTATCTTTAGCACTTGACACTGAGTTGGAGCTCCCTACATGATAATTAAAAAAATGAATGGATACCTGTTCTAGATTTCTTCACAGGTCCCAGCACATACTTAATTATCCCTACCTACTTTGTCTTAAAGTCCCCCCTAACTGGAATGCTTCCCCCTCAAACCCATCATTCTCATGGTTTATTTTACCCGCCTTTAAAGGACAAGCTCAAGTCTATTCTCTTCCATGGAGTATTGAGTAAACACTTCACTTTACCTGGATTTTTCTCATCCCTGGGCTCCTACAGGAATGACATCTACATAACCCAATTTAGAATTCAATTACATGCCATTCTGCTCTATTCATGTTAGTTTTGTCATAAGATCTTTTGGAATAAGTGCCAATTCTTACGTTAAAATAATATCTGCATTTACCAAGAGCTTTGTAGCTTATAAAGTACTTTTCTCACATAGTATTATCACCTTAATCTTCTCCGCAACCGCAGGAGACAGGTAGGTCTGCACCTATCTAGTTTTGTGTGCCTCAGAACCAGGGCTCTTCCTTCATCTGCCATTGGTGATCAGTACTAATACTCCTGTCAACGGACTGAAAAACTGATATACACATTCAGTAGCAGTTTACATTTTCTCTTTAACCATATCCTTTTTGAAGGGTTGCAGAATATGCCACCCCAAAATCTGCCTCTTTGGCATAAAGATTATTTTGAGTTATAGACAGAGAAGATCTGAAACAGAGTAAAAGTTACCCTTTTATAAGGGAAATTTACCTTAGAAAGGGGACCTGTACCAGAAAGAGAGCTATTACCAGAGATCCCTTTTTCACCTGAGAGCTTTATCTGTATGGCAGGGCAACATTTGTTTTTGTCTTTTGTTTGTTTGTTTATATTGAGATACAACTGACATGTAACATTACATTAGTTTCAGGCATACCACATAATGATTCAAAATTTGTATAGATTGTGAAATGATCACAGCAATACATCTAGTTAACATCCATCACCTCACATAGTTAACATTTTTTTTCCTTGTGATTAGAACTTTTAAAATCTACTCAGGGCAACCTTTGTTTACCAAACATTTACTATTCTCACTACAAATTGCCTTGTCTTTCCGTAAATTGCCTTCTCCCCTTTGAAGCCCTAGACCCCTATCCCTTTCCTTAGCTCAGGATGATATATAAGACTCAATCTTCTGGCCACCTTTCAAGTATCATATCTTTGGGGAGTTCCTATATGCATGTTATTAAAATTATTTTTTATCCTGCTCATCTTTTTTTTTTTTTAAATAGGGGATGGATGAATCTCAGGCAAGAACAATGAAGAGTAGAGAGAAAATTATTTTTCCTCCCCTACACATTTGACATTTATGTCCCACTACTTTCCTAATTTATATTTTTTCTATCCTTCATTTAATCTTAATCCTCTATTTCTCCTTTATCCCTGTCACAACAAATTAAGTTGCAGATTAAGGTCCAGATTTCTTATTCTAGCTTTTAGGTCATAAATTCATTACACAGTTAGAATCTCAGGGTGACTAAGACCACTAATACGTGTTCACCATCAAGTGGACTTAGCATTTGGCCACTTAGGTTGCCTTAGATTATCCTAGCACCACTTGAGGAAATTAAAGCTACTGGCACTTGTGCCACCATAAACTAATATGAAATCACATTGATTAGAACTCATTTCCAGGTGAGTATATGTTTTGAAAGAGCCTGGGTGAGAGAAGTTCAAAAGGAGCTCAAAACAGGTTCTTGTAAAAGCATTTCTGAAGTTGTTGTCTGGTGGCCTCTATTCAGGATCAATGACCAACAATGGTCTTGAATTTAAGGAGCCCTCTACTTGGACCGACTGAACGCACACCAACATCCTCACGCTGTCTGTGGATTTTATTGTTTGGGACAATAGCTTTACATTTCAAACTTCTTTTCCTCTTTATTTGCTAAGCATATGCTCTGACAAAAAATTCTGGCCTAATTGCACTTTTTATAACATGCACTTCTATGCATACTGTAACATGAATACTGAATTACCATGAATCACCATGAATACTGCTTGGTTTGATGACAAATTGGGGTAGCCTAAGAGAATAAAAGTTATGCAAGAATTTAGGTTTTTAAAAATGAAATCCTGAAGCTATTCTGCATGATACTATAATAGTGAATACATGTCATTATACATTTGTCAAAACCCATGGAATACACAATGCCAAATATGAACCCTAATGTAAATTATAGACTTCAGGTGATAATGATCCATCAGTGTAGGTTCATCAATTATAACAAAGGCACCACTCTGATAAAGGATGTTGATAGTGGGGGAGTCTGTACCTAGATGGGGATAAGGGCTATATGAGAAATCTTTGTACCTTCCATTCAATTTCGCTGTGAATCTAAAACGTCTCTAAAAAGTAAACTCTACTAAAAAATGAAATCAAAATTCTCTTACTATACATACACATATGCACATGTTCTAGAAAACTTGTTTTTGATAACACGTCAGAAATATTTATGCACTTTGATTGCAAACTGTTTTTACTTTGACATCATGACATTTCAATGAAAAGAAAACAATGAAAAGTATGCTCCAATAAAAAAACCAAGAAAACCACTGAGAGAATTAAGTCTGATTCCCAATAACAGTGGGAGAACCTCAACAGAAATTCAGCCAGCATATGGCCAATTTTAAACTTAACAAATATATCTTCAAGATTTACTAGCTTGAAGAGATGAGTTGTAGGAATTGATACTTGCACAGCCTTTTCCAATCTTTGACTATAGCCATCCTTTATAAAAGAATGCTTTCTTTTATTTTCTGCCTTTGATCCATATGGGCCCAGGCTTACAACCTGTCAACAACTTCTTCATGCAACCAGCAAGTGAAAACCCTCTGTTGATAAACAGCTCACGCCCCCGTCTATGGCATCAAAGCAGTTTCTTTCTCAGGTTCTCCACATGCATAAAGGACCAGGCTTTATCATGGGCAGTTCTAGTAAAGTAGCTGCAACCAATTAATTAGAAAATAGCTAGACAACAACCTAGACAGAGTTGCTTCTCTGCTGTTATTATATCTACTCCTCCCTCGGCACTGACATTCTGAAGCTCCAATTGTCTAATTTTTCAAGTCATTTTTCTGCTTCCCACTAACCTTGGTAGAAGTTTCAAGTGATAAATATACAATGACCAAACTGAGTCTTTCCTAGCTTATTCATTCACACTGAATTAATTATTAATTTTCCAAACATGCTCTTCCTAGGGCCCCATTACTTATTCTTTCAGCTCCAGGTGGTCAAGAGCTCACATGTCTATTATCTTTGGAATTACAACAGTAAGAGGGAAAGCAGAATGGCCAGAAAGTAGAAGGAAACCTGCTATTCTCAGAAAAAGGTCAGAGGCCATCTTTTATACCAAATTTCCAAAGACAGTGAAAGAGAAAAAAGAGAAAGGAAAAAAAAAAGTACATAGGCCATCAATCCATCACTGTAAACACAGTAAAACTATCATAAGAAGGCCTAAGCTTGTTTGTTTTCTGAGGAAATTTCTTTGCCCATCAAATAAGAGTCAAGATTCTTATTTTATTGAAGTGGTGACAAGCCTTGCTCTTAGGTTGGAAGATCATTTAGAATCTGTACTTGTAATTATCCTGATACTTTGCTCCTGTATATCTGAACAGAAAGAAAAACCCAGGGGATAAGAAGTATTTAGACAGCAAAGAATATTAAGCTCTTTTGATAGGAGCCCTGTAAACATTCCTCTTTTCTTTCCATCACCAGCTCTTCGTTTCAGGAGGAGTTGGAGATAAAAAGAGCTTGGGATTAGTCAGAATACCTGTCCCATATAATGCATTTCATGTGCTTCTAATGATTCCTACTAGATACTAACATGTTAGGGAAAGTGGTCATAGATGCTGTGACTTCAGTCTGTCAAAAACCTTTCCCCCAATCCCTAGTGATTTGTGTTTGTTTGTTTTTTCCTAGGCCACATTCAACATTTACCCAATTAACTACATCTTTAAAATTTCCCCTACCCCCAAGGGAAAGAGAATGGGGGTATAAATGAAATAAGATTGACCATAATTTAATAATTGTTGAATCTGAGTGATGAATACAAGAGTTTATTATACTATTCTCTCAACTTGTGTATATATTTGAAATTTTCCCTAATAAATTTTCCATAATAAAAGTTTAACCCTCCATCATCTCAGTGAAGTGCAATATTTTAAATAAGTTCTAAAAAATATCTCCCTGAGGGGCTCCTGGCTGTGTCAGTGAGGTAACCAACTCTTCATTTCAGCTCAGGTCATGATCTCAGGGTCCACTGAGCCCCATCTCCAGCTCCATGCTCAAAGGGGAGGGAGATTCTCTCCCTTTCCCTCTGCCCTCCCCTGCCCCCTGCATGGGCATGCAGGCTCTTTCTCTCTCTCTCTCTCTCTCTCTCTCTCTCTCAAATAAATAAATAGATCTTTTAAAAATATCTCCTAGAGGGGGCACCTGGGTGGCACAGCGGTTGAGCGTCTGCCTTCGGCTCAGGGCATGATCCCGGTGTTATGGGATCGAGCCCCGCATCAGGCTCCTCTGCTATGAGCCTGCTTCTTCCTCTTCCACTCCCCCTGCTTGTGTTCCCTCTCTCGCTGGCTGTCTCTATCTCTGTCAAATAAATAAATAAAATCTTTAAAAAAAAATCTCCTAGAAAACANCTAGAGAACACTATAGTATCATAGTTATTCATAATTCTGTCCCTGAGAATACAGCCAAGTCCTTCCTTGTCCCTTACTNTAGAAAACACTATAGTATCATAGTTATTCATAATTCTGTCCCTGAGAATACAGCCAAGTCCTTCCTTGTCCCTTACTGCAGGTAGTTCAGTTTACACAATCTTTTCTCACTCTGCTGTGCTCTTCTCTTGCACATAAAAACATAATCAGGTATTCTGACTGGTGTGTTGTGGAGTTATTAGTTCTACACCCCCAAATGTGTGCATTTAGAAAGAGGCTAGGAAAAGCAAACCCTAGAAGAATGGCTTGCCAAGTGACAAATTAGTTGGGGAGATCATTTGTGGGCTGGTCTTCTAACAGCCCCAAAGGAGTAGATGCTGTTGGTGCCCTGCCCAGATCCCCTTCACCAGCCAGGGCACCACCCCTTTAGCTGCCAAGAGTGTTGCCCAGAGGTACGCTATGCTGGTAAACGTTGAACAACTCCCTTTTGGTGGGGGTATAAAAGCCCCCCATGTGTGGCTTTTGTTCGATTTTCCTGATGCAAATGCTCCCATCATGCTATCAGAATGAGGTCACTGAGTGGGGAGCTGGAAAGCAATGCACAAAGTCAGCTCCGGTGAGCTATATGAGCGGACTCAAGCACACTACTGGCTGCACACACCTCATAGCTGTTGTTCCTCTCAGGAACTGCCCCCCTCTTTCCTTCCTACTCCCACCAACGAGAGTCACCTCTCAGACTTTGTGTGGGAATTGCCCACAATGATTAACTGATATGGAGGTACAAAATCCCAGCCCCCTTACCTCAAGCAAAGTCAATTCTATGATGTAATTTATTCAACAAGCCCATAAACCAGGTTTTATTCCTTGAGACCACATCATTGTTAAGCTCTCTCTCCTTTCCTATCCTGTTTCCTTCACTTATTAGCAAGTTGTTTATTTTCCTTTTTTCCCTTAAAGAGCATGCCCTCAGTAAACTGCATGCAGCTGAATGCTTGCCTCCAACTCTGCTTCTAGGACACTCAACCTAAGACACATTCAAAACACACCCGAAGGGTTAAGCTTTCCCAAACTTCCTTTCCATTGCACCCCTAATGCAATGAAGAAATAATTCGAATCCCAGGAAATCTAGAAGCATAATCCAAAGCATCCAAGTATAAACCCCACATTTTTAAAATCTTTTATTTCACAATAAAAATGCATGCAAAAATTTAAACTATGTTCTATAATATCTATGTTTAACATAAAAACGACAAACGTCTTCCTTTTTTCCTGAATTCTTGAGTAGAATCAAGGTACTGCACTATACTGGTCCCAGAGCTGTTTCATGTCTGGGGGTAAGCATGCCCCAGTCTGGAAATCCTGATCAAAGAAGAGGGGGAGGTCTACCTCAAAGTCTGGGTTCTCAGCTTCCCACTCTACAATGTGCAGTGTGCTTTGCCGATCCTTTATTGTCTCTTCATGGCTACAAGCTCGTAACAGACCTACCCAAACACAGTATCAGTAAATCCTAGTTTCTCCTTTAGTTTAATCAAGGAGGAAAAGCAGGCTAGAGATAGGACAAAGGAAGGAATTCACTGATTGCTAGAACTCAAAGTAATCTTTCTGGTGTTCTGTTCTACGGATGAGAAAACTTAAGATTTAGAGCATGAAAGTTAGTTTGCTGAAGCTCAAGAAATCAGTTAATACTGGAGCCAAATTCTGTATGTCTCTGGATTCCCAGGCCAGAGGTCTTTCTGCTCGCCCATGTTTCCTGCCCAGCTTTTGAGGACAGCACTGAGATCAGTACAGGAACGGAAAGATCTAAAGATGTGGTCACTCAGTAAAATGTCTGCAGATTCCCCAAGGTTGGGTGCTGGTTTACTTAACAAGGCAGCCTTCAGACTCCAAGTATTTCCAAGTGAGAGTTAGAAATTGCCTCTTCAGCCAAAAGGAGACCCTAAATGAGAATTGTCTGGTTCTTTCCAGCGCTAGTCCCTTGATAATAAATGGTCTGAGTATGCCCTCTGGTGATTTTCTGCTGAATATTCAGGCAATTTAGAGACAGGAGGTGGCTGTGAAAAAGGAGGAAGAGAAGCTAGACTCCTGGAAATGGTTTTCTCTCGAAACAGATGTGGTGTGGGTGTTCTGTCAGCAAACAGCAAACTGTTGCAGAAGTCGGGTAAAAACGTAATACTAGGCTACGCCTCTGTTGCATTTGTCTTTTGTTCTCTAACAATGACTATAATTCTCTTTATTTGCACAATTATTTCAATACTTACTGAACTCACATTATATTAATACAAGGCATAGAAACAATAACAAATTGGTAGGCATAAAAATCTCTAACACAATTTTAATTTAGGCATATCCTTCTCTGGTTTACTGTATAATATGATCACCCTTTCAAGCAAATGAGCAAAAGCATGCCCCTAGGTCCTCAGAAAGGAGCTCATCTTCTTGAGGCCACTGCCACTTCATTTTTGGTGACATATATTTGAGAAAAAGAAGACCAACAATTGTGCCCCAGGATAAGCCCAGGAAGAGTTCAGTAGAAGCAGTGGGAAGAAGAGACTCAAATGCAATTAAAGGTTTTCTAGGACTATGGCCCAGATATATGTGTCCCCTTTGAGTCCTTATATGGATCAGAAATATAAAATGCTAAGTTTGGAAAGGAGAGCATCTATTTTAACACTCCCTCACACCAGGACTAGTAATAGTAGGAACTGTCACTTGTTGACTATTTGCTAGATACCAGCTAATGTGCAGAGCACTTTACATGGATTATTTAACTTAAATCCTCACAAGCAAACATAGGAGAAAGGAACAATTATATAGATGAGAACTCGGGGGTATGGAGATATTACCTAAATTGCCCAAGTTCACACAACCACTAGCAAAACCAGAACTCAAGCATCAACCAGTTTATCAACCCCCAAGCCCATACTTTTACCCATCCTGACATATGGCCTGCACAGCCTTCCTAAACAGCTGTCCTGTCCCTCTTCTTGAATTTATACAGTAATGAGCAAATCATTCTGTCAGGTAACAGCTCTCCTTGCTTAAAGTACTCCTACTGCCCCACGTTTGGCACCCTTTGGTCCTATTCTACTATTCTACTGTAATTATGTAAAAGGCCAATTCCTTGGTCTATTTGACATTCCTTTAAATATTCAAAACCAGGTATCAGGTCACCAGCCTTATCCCCCAGTCATCTTTTCTCCAACCTAAACAACCCCGGATCCTCCAATACTTTCTACATTTCCAGGATTTGACTACTGGGGTTCGTTCCAGCTTGTTGTCACCTCTCCCCACAAAGTCAAAACACAATGTCTAGTGCTGAGCCACACTCTAAATGGTCTTCTGATAGCAGAGCATAGTGGGACTATTATTTCCTTGCTATCAAACCATATTTCTAATTAAAGGCAGCTGAAGATGACTTTAATTCTCACAGCAGCTACATCACATTGATATTCAGACAGAGCTCACAGTCAACAAGAATCCTCAGCCTTTCTCACACAGAAAGTGAGATCTTCCCCCGCCTATAAATGCAGGCTACATGTCTCACTGACATGAAGAATTTATTTTAAACTTCATATTCTTATTCATTCTCATGTCTAAATTTTCCTCTCTATTGAGATCATCCAAACCTCACAACAAGATGTGGAAAAGGTAGGGTCGAAAAATGGAGGCCCAAAGCCTCCCTCCTGAGTATCCTCTACATATCACCATCAACTGGCCATGGGTCCGCTTAGCTTAACTATCACCCAGCTCCTATATCTTCATCTTTCCCACAAGGACGTCACCAGAGAGTCTGTCAATCGTCTTCCTGAAATCCAGACACATTTTGTCTGTGGCATTTCCCCTCCCCACCAGTCTCCCTTCTCTATCAGAAAAGGAAATGAGGTTAGTTGGGCATATCTTGTTTTTAAGCAAATCCACATTTAGTGAATCCATATTTATATGTACAAATAGGCTCAATGGGATATTTATTTCAGAAAATGTAAAGTTCCCCCAAGAAGCAGAATTTTAAAAAGATTATAAAGATTCAGTATGTTAGCTACATTTATTTCACTTTTAAATAGCCCTTGATAAAAATACATTTTCAGGACCATCAATATCATCATGGAACTCAACATTGGTGAGAGTCCAAACACCACTTAAAGACTACATTCCCAAACTACAATTAAACTTTGACGACAAGCACCTTAACCAGGATTGGGACATTTTCTGCATCAGACAGTTGTCAGAGACATAAATCTCACCAAAACAATTTAGTACTGAGTTCTGCATTTAGTACATATTAATTTCCACTTTTGAGAACTTTTAGAGTCATCATTCTAGACAATGAAAGTTGAGCTGGCCCTGAAAAATTTCTGTATCAGAGACAAAGATTCCACTGTGTAAGCACGCCATACGCAACTTAAACCAAAAAACTGGATGACGACATTAAAGAATATATTATTTATCAAAATAATATAGCACTTGGAATATGTCAGGCATGTTGTGTGAACTTTACAAACATTAATTTATCTAATCACCATAACAACCCTTTGTGACTTATATTTTCTTCATTTTAACAGAAGGGAAATCAAAGGCGCAGAGAGGTTAAGTGACTTGCCCAATGACACACAGCTAGTAGGTGACATGGCGCATCCACAGGCTGCCAAACTCAAACAAACAAGAAGTCACAGACATTCCATTACCTCTCTGGGCATTCCCAAAAATGTCATAAATACTTTTATATTTCTCTTCACATCAATTGGCAATGTTATATTCACCTTCATAAAAGAATAGGGTAAAAAGGTAGAGAATAAGAAAAATTAAGCAATGTTCAGGGCTGTGCATGGCTGGTTTTAGTTTAAAATTCTTGGATCATTTAGTTTCAATTCACTGACTTTATTTCAACTCCTGACCTTGTGGGAGCCCCAGTATCTGCTATAGTGCTGAATCCTTGGTAGGTACTAAAAAATTTTTCATTGAATTCAATTGATTTCTGCTTGAGACATTTTCAAGCTGCCAGATGTAAAGGTAGAAATAACAGCTCCAAAATCAATCTCAAAATACTTCTCAAGTCCTATTAGCTTACCCTCTCGCTTATGGAAGATTTAGACCCATTTCTGTAGCAGGATTTAGGATATTTGGCCCCACAAATTAGATTATGCATTAAAAAATTAAAAGAGTTACCAGACATAAACCCCAATAGAATATCTTAGTGTGGTTACAGTTTATACAAATCTGAAATAGTGTAACACTAAAAAAAAAAAAAATTGATAAAATCTCTTCATGCTCAAAATGTGAGGTAATGTAAATCCTCCAAATTTAAGTTCTTTTCAAGATAACAATTTCAAAGCTGGCAGGCCAAATGAATTATAAAACTGAATTGAGACTATTGCCTAAATTATTCAAGTTCTGAATTATGCAAAGTTTTCAGGGCCACATCCTTTTCATAAAATGCCACCAGCCTCTACACATCACCAAGGGACAGAACCAATGAAGCATTACTTCACAGCTCGATGGCTACAGTCCTGGAGGCCAAACAGACTCAGAAGCCTCAAGCCACAATGCTGTCCTCCACTTCTCAAAGATCTATGGGACACAGCAGAGAACAATGCTGGAACCCATGATGCATGATGAAAATTAAGCTGAAGAGCCCCACGACCAATTTGCACCTACATGTCCAAATGTCCGTGGCGGCAGCCCTGAGACAGCAGGTTCCTGGGAGCTCAGAGGACCAGTTGTCCACAAAAATCTCCAGCCTCTACAGAATCATAAGCTCTCAGACTTCGTCTGGATGAGAAACCACAGCTCTCTTCGATGCCACATTGTCTGAGAGTGAGAAATACTGACAGATAAACAAATCACTAAATGACCAGTGCGCCAAGCCTGCTGTGCACCAGAGCAATAGTTGGAAATGCTCCTGACCGCTCCACACCGCCAGGCAAACACTCCCACGCAGAGCTAGAGGGGGAGCGGGGAGAACAACAGTGTATCATGTCTCTCCCTTCATCAGATGCTTACTGGAATCATCCCTGGTCCCTACTCCATGGAGTCATTAGAAAGCAAGAACAAGGAGAAAAAAAAAAACACCCTAAGAAAAGAAAGGACCTGGGGTAAAGATTGGGGGTGACAATGAAACTAATATGGCTGGAAGTCTTTTACTAGCATGTACGAATCTGAAATAACACATTGCTTCTTTTCTTCGGTTTTATCCTTCCAGTGGCCTTCCTAATTAGGAAAAAACTAAAGCCAGTCACTTTTGGTGCCTGTATTGACCTTGTAAGACACACTAAATTCTCCCCGTAATGCATAACTGTCAGCCTTCCTCACTCATCTGGAGTGATTTTTCCAATTAACCATGACAGGCATTTCACTCAAGCCCCCTATTCTAACTCAGAGGCCCGGTCCTGAAGAATGAGACTTCAGGTGGCTGCTGACACTTCTTTTGTCATACAAGCTGCTCTAGACAAACAATATTGACTACAAATTTGTCAGGACTTTCTGTGACCATCAATCATTCCTGCCCTCTTGCCTTCTTGTGTGCCCCTGAATTTCCTCTTCACTCCCACCCTTAAAACAAAGCAAAATACAGCAAAAAAATTAAAATCCTCAAAGTTGGAATCAGTACACATCCTGGAATATCTGGAATTTGAAGATTCATTTGCTATGACTAAATGTACCCTTTACTAGGGAATTTAAAAGCTATAAAATGATATACTGCCTCAGAAATGAATACTGTAGTTTCATGTCAGAATGCCTGGGGTCTTGTTTCTTCACTTTTATACAAGATCTCAGAAAGTACAAGGTAGGTAAAGGTTTAATCCACAGGTACCAAAGCTGAACATCGTCATTGATGAGAATTATAAATTACAATAATCCTAGGTGGAGGAAAATAGGGATCTGTGAAAAACTAGAGTGCGCATCTCCACTTAGTTTTTTCCCAAAAAAAAACAAAAACAAAAACAAAAAACCCAAAACCTGAAACACTGTACTAACCGAAGTTACAAGGCACTAACCAAAGTGCCTCTGAAGCCCAAAATCATAGATGGGGGGCCAGTTCACAACCTCTGGTTTAGTGTACACACACACACACACACACACACACCTCTAGTACTATAACTCCTCTTTTCTCCCCTAGGGACATGTGTATATTTTTTTTCAGACAAAGACAGATTAAAGGAGAAATATCAGAAAAAAAAAAATATACAGACTCTCAGTTTGTATTTTGCTCATACAGGCAGGATTCAGAGGCCTCAGCTTCTGCTAAAAAATGAAAACAAAACCCCCCAAAAAACAAAAACAAAAAAACTCCAACCTCCTGTGCCCGTATTCCTTATTAATAATCAGAATTCTCACAGTAGCAAAAACTCGGAACTCTGCTCCCATCTCTACTCTGTGAGCACTGAAGCAATTCTCGTGTCCAAGAACCACAGCTCTCTCTAGTTCATCCCTAAGTTCATCAGGGGTGTGGTTATTCCTGCTCAGTAAAGGGGATGACCATTTCTATGAGCTCCTCTGCAGAGTTCAAACTGGGACGAGGGCCCCCACGATGGAGGGTTCTAGGAGGGCTGGTCTGTTCTGACAAAATGGCTGATACTAGCCCCAGAACTTCCAAAGCTACAACATCTTTCTTTTGATTCTTGAATAAGAAGGAATTTGGGGTTTTTGGGGGGGGGTTAATTAAAGTTTAACACTTTCTTCTCTCTCCAAGGTTTTCTCAGCCAACATGCTGGTTATCTGTCCCCTCAGACGACAGATTAACAGGAATGAGACACAGGCATCCTGTTCCATACTGCTCCCCTCCTGCGCCTCTGCCACTTGTAGGCACAACTGTTTTCAGATGGTGAAATATCAGCTGCGTCCTCACAATGTTTGGGGGTATATACACTATTACAATGCTGTTCCTATCATAACATCAAAATGTTTAAATATAAAGCAGAAATTTTAAAGCGCATCTAGTTAACATGGAAGCTAATTTCATCTTTTTTTTTTCTTTTCCCTTATTTATAAAAACCACTCATCCCAAACTAATGTAGATTCAAAGCAGGGGGTAAGGGTAGGGGAGTGGATTTCAGGGTATGGCCATTTGGGAGCTGGTGCCCAAACCACAAGGAAAAAGGATATGGCCTGAAGCCAGTGGTAGAATCGTCATAACAGACAATACAACCAATTTGTTTAATAGGGAAGAAGTTAGGCAACCTACTAAAAACCACAGGTCTTTGGGGTGCCTGGGTGGCTCAGTCAGTTAAGTGTCTGCCTTCAGCTCAGGTCATGATCCCAGGATTGGGCTCCATGCTCAGCGGGGAGTCTGCTTCACTCTCTCTCCTCTGCCCCTCCCCCTGCTTGTGCACACTCTCTCCCTCTCTCTGACAAACAAATAAATAAGTAAATAAATAATCTTAAAAAAAAAAAACCCACAGGTCTAAACTACATTTTTAAAACTTACGACCATGTCTAGAAGAGCTGCCTAACTCTTCTGTGCCCTGTTCTTTCAACTCTGAGAGGCCGAGGAGACTCCATCTCTGCCCCTCCTCTGCTTCCGATACGAGCAATGGTGCCCAAACCTGCACAACTATCAGAGTAACATGGAAAGAGAGCCCTTTTTAAAAAATGAAGATTCCCTGCCCTCACCCCAGATCTCACTCTTGGCCTACTAAATCAGCAATCTGTAGCAGAAGAAAGTTTCACAGAGTTATCCACATGAATCTAATGATCAACCATACTTAAGAATCACTGGGCAAACACAGGGTACATAAGTCAATTCTCCCATTCCTTTGTCCATGGCAGATACTAATAATCAATACCAGTACTCCTTCCCACTGAGCTCAACCGAAGACTCAGAATCCTTCTGCAGGTGGAGCTCCAGGCAGCTACCACCAGTCGGTGAGAGCTGGCTGACAAACAAACTTGTCTGCTATCCCCCAGTGAGAATCAAGCAGCCCACCCACATTTGTGCTCAGTTGCACTCTTAGCCCAGCATCTAGAATAGCTCATTAGAGATCCTTCTAGGTTTACAAAATCTTCTTCAAATACCTGATTTCCTTTGAGCCTCCCAAAAACCATGTGAGGTGAGATGGGCATGTACTATTGCAGATTTGAGAAGTGAGGAAAATGGATGTCTTGAAGCTTTGTCCTGCCCAGTTAAAGAGCTGATGAAGAGGAAAGACAAAAAATAATAATAATAATCCTGATCTCCTGCCTCCCAAACCAGCATTCTTCCATCTAGATTGAGCTGGGCATGGAGTGTAAAGGGCAACATTATTACCTGAGCCTAGCCAGAAACAGAGAACAGTGCAGAAAAGGATACACGGGCTGGAAAGATTTAGTCAGTTGACCAAGGTCAGGAAGCTGCAGAGCCAGAACTCCAACCAGGTCTGTCTGACTCTAAACTCTGTGCTCTTTCTGCTTAGAGTGCAGGGTGTCCCACACCAGCACATACTAGGGGAGGACCTTCTGTCCCCCAACCCCCCTCATTCCTGCTCCTCCCGCCATCCTCTCAGCCTATTTCCCTCCCTTACACTCATATCACGCTATGGGCCACACATACCTCTCTACAGCCTGCCCCTCTTCTTGCCCCTGCAACTCCCTTCCAAATGCAGGAGGAAACCGCCCAGCTTACTCAGAACAGCCTCAGCCAACTGACTGAAGATAAGACAAGCAAGCACCTTGGCAGTAAGATGCAAATATAAAATTGCAAACAGCTTTTGAAGTTGCAGCTCCATAATCTTCTAAGCGAAAGAAGAGGGCTTTGCATCCTCTCCCTCTCATCTAAATCAACACTCCAAAGGGCTGAAATGAGTCCAGCCAGCCTTCGGATGTGATCTCACAAGGCTGCCTGCCACACACGTGCATTTCCAGCCTGTCGCCTGAGCAAAACTCACATGAGGCCTGTCACCACTTGATACAAGGGACGTGTTTCATCGGAAATCAAAGGGAAGGGATGTGATTTGCTGCCCTTTAATGTGCTCAAAATGACCTGCTGGCGTGGATGGGACCTTATCTCTTTAAGAAACTAAGCACTGTCAAGTTTAGGAGAAGGCTGCTGAGGGTTTCGGAACACAGGTGCCGCTCAGAATCCCACCTACAAGTGCGTAACCTTGGTCTAATTACTTAATGCAGTAGCCCCCCGCCTAATCTGTGGGGTACGCGGGCTGTCCAAGACCCCCTTGGATGCCGGAAACAGCAGACAGCACGGAACTCTATATACACTGTTTTTCCCTATACCTACATATCTATGACAAAGTTTAATTTACAAATTAGGCACAGTAAGAGATGAACAACAATAAATAATAAAATGGGACAATTGTAACAATTAGTGTAATAAAAGTGACGTGAACATGGTCTCTCTCTTTCTCAAAATATCTTATTATTCTGTACTTACCTTTCTTCTTGTGCTGACGTGAGATGATAAAAGGTTGACGGATGAGATGATGAGAGACGAATGACGTAGGCAACAGAAGGTAGAGTTAGAATACTATTGACCTTCCGATGATTCGTCAAAAGGAGAATCACTAGCTTTCAGATGCCAGTTGACCGCGGAAGGTCACCGAAACTGCGGAAAACAAAACTGCCGATGGGAAAAATACTTTCTCTCTCAACTAAACTTTTCCATCTGTAAAATGGAAATTTAACAACAGTACTTTCATCATAAGGTTGTTGCAAGTATTTTACTTAATCCGTGTAAAGAATTTAGTTCAGTGGCTGATACAGGGTAAGTATTAACTACCACTGTGGTTTTGAGTTTGTTTTTTGGTTTTTGTTTTTCAAGGAAATAGAAGTTTATAGAATACACTGCAAAGGAGCAGCGGGCAGGGCAGAAGAGGAGAGGCTGTCTGCCTCTCAGATTTGTTTTCAAACAAAAGGAGAAGATTCAGGATATATATCACATAACCTTTGGACTTTAGATGGCATCTCTACAAGTCCCTCTAGTATTTTAAGGTCACAATAAATAGGTTTAGATGATGAAGCATAAAATTCTAACGTTTATGTTACTATTTTCAATGAAATGATTGCATTGTAAAAATTAGTAAAAATTAACAAAACTTATTTTAGAATTAAGTCACCTTAAAATAACAGTGCTGAGATTATGTGTGATTTTTTTAGCTTCTTTATAGTATATATTTCTGGAATTACTAAATTTTCTACAAAAAGCATGTATTATTATTTATGGTCCAAAAAATGCCTGTGTAATAAAATTAAGCAAACTATGTCTTATAATATATAAACACAGGTATCTACAGGAAACAGCAATTAAAGAATAAGTATACTATAATTGCATCATGGCTTCCCCTACTGGCCCAACTGGACATTTCTTTTGGAAATTTTTAGAGGCCTAAATCTCCAAATCCAAATGGAAATGGGCCCCAGACATTGCTCAGATAATACTGGCAGTACTTTCAACCCAGCGAAAGGCAAAACAAAGAATTTGTTGTAATTGGAGGCCTCCACTTGAGCTAGTTTCATTTGTGTATGAATAAAGCCTCAGTCACACAACTGTTGCTCAAAGATACACACAGACAGACAGACACGCATACACACACATACCCCTTCACACACACAGACCAAACACTGTTTCATTTCTACTGCTTTGTTCCTATGGAGTACTAGACAGATATTGGCAGACTCTATTTCACTTTTGTCTGGGTGCACTCTGGGAATTTCACCTTTCCCCTGCCACTTTCAGTAGTTAGAAATGTCCCCAATTGGAGCACCTTTTCAATGAGGAAAATATTCTCATATGTCAAAAATGTGCTAGTGTCTTACAAGCACGCACAGTTTAAAAACTGGTGTAAAAAAAAAACATTATGAAGTACTCTTATAAGAAAGATCAAGATGTGAGTGAATTTAGTCTGTTCTTTGAATCTATTAGCAGAGGGTCCAGCTGAGTCATTTAGCCCAGGATAAAAGCCCAGGGGACCTCAAATGTTGGCTGCTGTTTGGTGGTAAATTCAGGACCTCTCAGAGGCTGAGAGGGGTCTGAGCCCATTCCAAATTTGGAAATTAACTATGTTTTTAAAAATGAATAAATGCCAAAACACTGTTAAAAAATTAGGGTATGTTTCCTATATTTACATTTAGCAAATATATGCTTTTGACCCAAGAATAATTTTAGTAACCATATGTACACCTTCTTTTGGAGAAAGCTTCAGAAGTCAAATTTTGAGGCTCATCATTAACAAGAGGCTAAACCCCAATGGCCCCCAATTCCCAGCCCTGTGAGAGAGCTGAGCACATCTGAGCAAAGAACAGGGTGAAGGTTCTCCTTCAAATGTTGATCTGAACTCAACTCCATTACTCTGCCTCCTGGCTACAACAGAGGCATGGGAAATTGATAGCCAGGATGAGAGATCTCTCAGATCAAGGGCTGACCAGGCCTCATTTGGCCCTTCAGCTTCTCTTTCTAAAACTGGGACTGACATGACATTCAATACAAGAAAACCTATTCTGAAATAACTTTCTCTGCTCTTCAGTTATCAAGCTCCCAAAGGCCTCCTCCTCTTCTCCCACCTCCATCTGGATTTTGTAATTTCCACACACAACAGATTTGTTCCAAGGCCCCAGCATCTAAAGGCATCAAAGAGGGGAATGAGTTCCTCCAAGCTGAGTGGTCTTTAACACCTGTATCTCTAAAGTCACCCTGGGTCGGAAAAAAGAAGATGACCATAGCAACCTACGTAAATGTATATTCACAGGATACAGATATAATTACACACTCTGAGCTTTCTTGGGCATCCATGTGGTGACTACCTGACATGAGGTTCCCTGAAGCACAAAAGCAGAAAGACAAAAAAAGACTTCTGGGGTTTCTAAGTTGTACTAACAATGAAGGAGACAGGGAGGATGATGCATGGGCCTTCTGTGAATGGTCTCATGAGAAACTCATCGCTTCCTCTGTTCCAGGACATAAAAATATTAATTCGGCAACTGTTCATCGCAGGTCCCCACATTTTCCATAATCTGGTCTCACGATGCCTGGTGCATAGTGCATGTGATAAATGTTAACTGACCTTCATCAGTACTTTGAAAACAAGTTCAAGCTTAGACTCAGAAATCCTTTTTTTTTTTTTTTTTTGAGAGAGAGAGAGTGTGGGGAGGGGGAGGGAGAGACAGCATCTTAAGCAGACTCCACATCCAGGGCAGAGCCTGATTCCAGGCTCAATCTCACGACCCTGAGATCATTACCTGAGCAGAAATCAAGAGCCAGACACTTAACCAACTGAGCCACCCAGGTGCCCCCAAAAATCCTTTTTAATTCTTGATTGGTGAGTTACCCACTTAGGTCTTCATATATATTCAGTTGTTTAATAGATTGGTCTATATGACATCAGAACATGCAAGTTATATTTATCCACTGCTCACCTCTCCCCTCATCCGCACACACACACACACACACACACACACACACATACAATCTTCCCACTTGTAAGAACACTGTTTCCTGTTGCTTCATTTTGTGGTTTGGAGATTTGGAAATAATATATTTTCCACGAAGAGTATCACAGGAAAGAAAATAGAAAATGATGGATCGATTTAATTTTAAAAAGAACAAAAGTGATTCTCCAAGGAAAAAGTAGGGTCTGGAATTAATACAAGTCCATGCCCACCTAAAAGCAAAAAGCCAAATGGACTACTTCATTATAAATATATGGCTTTTTACAAACACACACACACACACACAAAGAAGAGATGAAATTTCCTCTCACATGAAGAGAATTGAGTACAAATGCTATTTGGGTCAGAAATAAAACAAGTCCACACCACACTGCAGGACACGATCTTCAGCAGTAGAGACGGCCTACTGAGAATTCTGGCCCCAGGAACGTGGAGGCATCCACCCCACCTCTTTGCTCAAAAGACAGGGTTTATTCTCTCCCTTTCTGTTCATACATACTTCCAGATCTCAGACACTCACCTAATTGTCTGTTTTGTAAGCAAGTCTCCAAAAGAAGGATAGGTTGCTGAGAAATGGCCACATTCCTTGAAAAATTGCAGAAGTGAACAACATATGCACTTTAGAACATTCCCTTCAGTAGGGAATTGTCTGTGTTCCAGCAGGACTGACCCAGGATTTGCAGGGTATCTATTGTGAAAGCATGGGCAGCCCCACTGGTCCCTGGTCTCCCTCAAAATAGATGAAAGGTCACTCCTGCACAATGAGTTACACCAGCAGGACTTGGCCAGATTGCTTTTCATGCTCTCTACCCTATCACGCTGTGATCAGTGCCTTTTAAAGCAGCTGGGAGCAATTTAAAAATGAATCAAAGGCATCAAGGTGAGTTATCAGTTAGACTAGGGTTCTTTGATAAAAATAATAATCATAGCAACAACAACAACAACAGATGGTTGCTTTCAAACCAGCTAAGAAAAGGAACATTACCTTTCCAAAAGTTCTTTTTATCTTGGTCCCAAAGCACTTTGTACTTCTCTGTTCTTTTTTAAATTTTTTAAAAGATTTTATTTATTTATTTGAGAGAGAGAGACAGAGATAGCAAGAGCAAGCGTGAGGAGAGGAAGAAGCAGACTCCCCGCAGAGCAGAGAGCCCAATGCAGGGCTCCATCCCAGGACCCCGAGATCATGACTTGAGCCAAAGGCAGACTCTTCACCAACTGAACCACCCAGGAGCCCCTGTGCTTCCCTCTTGATCACATATTTTCTAACTGCTTTTACACAACTGTCTCTCCTACTGGTTGATGGACTTCTTAAGAACCTAGCCTCATTCTTATTCATCTTTATATTCATAGAGCCTTCAGGGTAGGTAGAAAGTAAAAGACTCTCAATATATGTTTGATAGATGGATAAATGTATGAGAAATTAATGTACACCAGAGTGCATCAGGAAACAGCATCCAAAATTCTTAAAATAAAAATGAGAGAGCATCAAAGTAAAATTTCCTGCAGCACATCAGCCAAACACTGAGAAAGGACTTCATTATTCCCCAGATTTCATCAGTGATTCATTCCAAATAATTACAGGATTATTTAAAAGAAAGTTGAAATGAACACCTTTCATCACCAACACTATCAAAAATGTCAGTCATGTCCAAAATAGCTACAGTCTGTGTGACCGGGAGGAGTCCCACTACGGACTAGTGAGGTGATTCTGTCAGTGTCCCTGGAAAGTCTAGAAGTCATCCTCTCAAACAGGAGGGCTTAAGGAAATGGAGGACAGTGTGCTCTCTTGACCCCAGGGTTAGCACTTGCCTAGCGGCAGGAAGTTGGAAGAGGATCCAGGGTCAGATTTCTGCAATGGTGTGAAGTAAATGAAATTTGTCTTCACCTCCTCAGTGTCACCCTCCTGACTCCGATCCATCCTTAATAAGCACTCTGGGAAATTCCAGTGTAAGAATAAGTCATACAAAGGTATAAATAACTTATAATGATTGAAGAAATTAGTCCCTCAGGGGCATTTCCCTTTGTAATAGGAAGCAGTGTCATTACTCCAAGAAATAATTGTGAAATTGTGAAATTTCTGTCATCAATACAGCACCGGATGAACTTGAAGGATGACGGTGCCAGCTTGGAGTTCAGGTGGTAGCTACCCACTGAAGTAGTGAAATACATTTTTTAAACTTCAGAAATATAAATTCAGGCATTGGACCTCCTGTGCCTAATCCTGTTGGTAAAATAAAACACCTATACCCCTTCCAGTGATGGATAAACAAAAGGTTATCAGGCTTCAGACGCTGATCAGTGATTCTCTAGAGACCCCAAGTGGTCAGAAGAGGTACTCATTTTTGTACTGACCAGAACGATGTTCTAGTAAGGCAAAATTAAGACCTATGACTTGGTGATCTCTATTAGGGAAACACTGGAAACCTTCAATAAAGAACAGTTTGAGTCATTCATTTACTTTTCTATCTACTTTTTTTCTCTCGCTTTTTTCTTCTTTTTCTATGTTATAGTCCCATTTGCCCTAAATGCCTCGGCAGGCGCTTGTCCTTCCTGGGCCTTTGTTCATTTTCGTTGCTTTGCCTGGGTTGTCCACATATCAGAAACCACAGTGCCCTTCAAGGGAGCCAATCAAGACTGCATTTCTCCCATGCATTCCAAGGGCTCCTACATCTTGTTTCACCCCGATATTCATTTGGTTTTTTGTTACATGACTCTCATACTAGCACACACTTTCAGATAAGTACAGGAATGTGCTATTGCTGCCTTAGATTTCCACTCTTATTCTGCCAGGACTGTTTCCTCAGGGGCGTGAAATGGACTATCCCAGAAGATTAAATTTTAAGGGCTGGATTCAAATTACTGCTAGTTTGTCAGTTCATTGTGGAGTTCAAGAAATAGAGACAGACTATATATATACACAAATACATGAGAAAGAGTCATAAAGGATAGACTAAACTTTACAGGAAACTCAGAGATGAACCTTCCCAACAAATAAAAAATCATTTCCACAGATTCGTGGTAAAAACAACATAAATATCTATTTTAACCTGAACCTTTATTATGTACACATTTTAGATGGCAATCTTGTTTTCCTCTCCCAAATTTTCTTAGGCAGCTACTAAAATTACACAGATATATATCATATATTAAATATATATATTCACCAACATGTACTAGGTCATTTCCTTGGCATTAGACTATAATTCCTCCTGGTTTGGACTAATCATACCTCAGTAATAGAAAGAGGTGAATCACATCAGTAGGAATAGGTATGGGCTGGGAGCACGTCATCTGTCAATCTTACCTGAGCTCCCACTTTACCTTGAAGTTCTAGTCCAAGATCACGAACAGGTTTCTCTAATTCATCTTTAAAAATCCCCACTTCAGATAAAGCCCTTTCCATTTAATTCTGAGTGGCCTGGATGTGAGACTGAGAGTCAGTCAGGCCCTTGACAGAAGCCGCCGGCCCAGAAGGAACTATTTAACCTGGACCCACATTTGAGCAGTTTCCTCTTATTCACAGAAATACAGGATTTCCAAAAAAAAACCTATCAAGTTAATGGTTGGTCCATAAAATAAACATATAGATAGTTATAAATGGCTAGTTAATGGAGAGTTGTGTCCTAAAAGTGTACAGTGTCAGAGAACTTTTTAATCAAAAGCTCAAGGAGAGGGAAAAAAAAGAAGCATACAGCCTTTTCCTTCGGTTTGCTTCCTTAGTTAATCCAACTTGGAAATAGCAGAGACCACTGAACAATACTTGGCAATATCTTTATTGTGTTATCCAAATCCAGGACCATGATCTTAGCGTAAAAGCAAGCTAGTTTCTCAACCAGTGCTATGGACTATATTTTGATCCTCTCTCAAGTTCACTCATTAAAGCCCTCCCCCACCTCACAAGATGATGATATTTAAAGATGGAGCCCTTGAGAGATAATGAGAGATAAAGGTGGAGCCCTCATGATGGGGATAGTGCCCTTATAAGAAAAAACACCAGAGAGCTTGCACTCTCTCTCTTCCATGTGAGGACACAGCAAGAAGGTGACCATTTGTTAATCAGGAAGAGAGTTTTCACCAAAGATTGGCCATACTGGCACCCTAATCTCAGACTTTCAGCCTCCAGAACTGTGATAAAGTTAATTTTTGTTCTTTAAGACAACCATTCTATGATATTTTGTTATCCCAAGCAGACTAGAGAGCCAGTTTCATACACAACGCATATACCACCAATCTAGAAGTCAATCCCACCAGGACCTGATTGCCACAGACCACAGCCACTGATCTAGATCCCTTCTCCATGTAGGCACCTTCTCCCTATGAGGCATTTTGTCTTTGCTCTTAAAACTTAAGTAAATCCTTTAAATCCCATATATATATATATATATATATATATATATACTTTTTTATATTTATATACATATTTATATATCTCATAAACTTTTACATATAAAAATATATATTTTTTTAATTTAGCAAGATAAGCCCTGACGTCTAGGGTTCTCATCTTTTGTCCAAAGAACCTATAGCCCGTGCCCACCCAGCAGCCCCAAATGTCACACTTGAGGATTTCAAGAAGTCAGGAAGACGACACAAAATCCTCATTTCCTAACAAGAGCTTCTGTGTCAAGCTCCTAATCTGATCTCCCAATCTGCTGAGCTCAGTTTTCTATTCCTCCTCTAAGATCTAGGGCAAAATCAGGTGAAGCAGTCTGCTATGACTTTAGAAGGGAGACGGTAGAGAGCTATCACATTATTTCATTAAAAACCAGTCACTTGTTAATCCCTAAAATATTTATTGCCTAATATATGAAGGCTATCACATTGGGTTTACAAAAATTTGAAGTTTTTTTTTCCATTTTTCCAAAATTGTAAGAGCATGCTTAGGTGTAGAAAATATTTTTATTATTATTATAATTACCTGAAAAGCTGGCACCATAATTTCTCTTAGGGAAGAAACCATTTTTCTTCTGGTCAGTCTTTTGTGGTAGAAGGTGGACCCTGAAAGTACAAGGTTATCAGGAACAAACGCAATAAAGAGACAGCTAACCTGTTCTGCCCATGCTCCACAGGAGAACGTGAGAGATTTGGCGTTGCTCCAAAATGAGAGAGAAGAGATGAAGAGCCAAGTTACATGGTAGGAGGATGGGAAAAGCGGAAGGCAAGGTAACCAGTGAAGAATATACCTTGGTGAGCTTTTAAACGTAACAATGCTAAAATATAAGAACTGGCTTAAAAACAGGAACTGAGTAGTAAGAAATGCTCTGTATTTCAGCACTGAATGGTTGAATAACTCTCCACCCACTTATCCAGTGCACATCACAGTCTGGTCAGTGGCGCCCCCTGGAGGCTCCTGTGTGTCAGCTGCAGGCCTGTTTCCAGGGACCATCGCTTCTGACTCCCCCAGTGCTTTTTCAGGCCCAGCAAACCCAGCCTGTGCCAATTGCTCAAGTCTTTACAAATGCATAAATGTAATTTGGTAAATTAGTAACTTTGGTAAATTCCGCAAATTGGTCATTTAACAATTGGCAAACTGGTTTTGGCAAGTTGGACCAATTGCCCTAGTACTAGGAAAAGGAAATCATTTCCAGGCCTTGGCAAATCTGCCCACCATGGCGTTCAATACTGCGCTTTGATGTTCACTCCCTCCATTCTCCTACTGTCCCCTAGTAAATGCTAAGTGTCCAAAATTCAAGAACTAGCCCTCATTCTCTGAGAGAGGATCGATGGTTTAGACTTAGGCCTGGAGAGATCATCTCTGACAAAAGCTCATATCTTGTCCTTTAAGCCAAAAGTTAAGAGAAAAAAATTAGCTAGGCTTGCCCATAAGTAGAAATATCCATAAATGAGATACTATTATCAACCTGGGTAAGAAGATTACATCAAAATTAGGGCATAGATCAGTGGTTAGAATTCACGAAATTTTAGATTAGAAGTGTGGCCCGGGACATGATTGCAAAGAAAATATGAACACAGGCCTAAGGAGGGTAGAAGCGGTGTGGTATGCAATGAGGGCCAGACACTCAGGTCCACATCTCATCTCATGCATATAATGTGGGGAATGAAGGGGACACACTACAGAAGAATCAAGCTCATGTGTGTCTCCTTTTTTCCCCATCATTCTCCCATTGCATCATTTAAGAATTCAGCCCCAGACTCCATGAAGGAGGAAGGGTTCAAACCCATTTTTGGTGAAGGCATCCTCTGCCCTTCAGAGAGACCATTCCCGTTCTGCCCTCAATGGGAGACCACAACCCTCCTGTGGGGGATGCTTTCCCCATGTGGTCCAGAGCTGAGCTCCAAAACAGATCCCGGATGTGGCCAGCCAGTTCCCAGGCTTGGACCGCTCAGAGCAGAGCTGAGTCCTGCCAGGAAAAGCAGGGCAGAAGGCATGTTGATCGTGGGGGAAGAGCGTGAGAGAGCATCTGCTCTTCTTTCCTTATTCAGTCCCCTTATAACCAACTTTCTCCTTCATTGACAGAAAAAAGCTAAGCATATACAGAAGAGAAGCCTTGTTGCAATGAACAGGAAAACTCCAGCTGGGAACATTAAAATCACACACACACAAAACACACAGAACACATGACATCCCTGCTGGCAGCCCCCAGCACTGGACCAGCCAACACTCTGCCTCTTGAGAACCAAAGACACATCTGCAGAAATACACACTCTGAAGCAGCCACAGTAGAGTCTGATGCTGGGGAAGAGGGCAGAGGTAAATGTGTGTCTCCCCCATCACTCCATCCACAGGGTCCCAAGGGCTTTCCCAGCACCAAGCCAAGGAGGGGGCTGTCAGCCTGTGTCCATCCAGGTGGGGGGCAGTGGGATGACCATTGTGCCCAACATCAAACCTGGGATCCTCCTGCTATGGGCCACCTGCGCAGCAGGAAGTTACCTTGAGGCTGGCTTCCAAATACAGAGCGGGGCTGTGTGAATGAGGGCCCTGCAACTCTCATGTTTAAAAAGTGGTGTTATCATGAAGAAACAAAGACTCTCTTGGGCCCTCTTACTAGATTTGGGGAGGGGATAGATTCGTACAACTGAACAAATATGGAACCTAAAGCAAAGGCCAGAAGACTAGCTCATGACCAGCTCTCTCCAGGAATCCTTAAGAGACACAACCTATTATTAATAACACTCCTTCTCTTGCTTGAGAGTACGGCCAGCACACAGGCTGCAGAATCAAATGTTCGGCACGTAACTATGATAGATTCCCCAGCATCATCTGCAGCTGCATGAACACTTTTCAGAAACCACCCAATTCTACATCCCAAACAATCAAGGTTGAATCCTCAGGGAGAGACTGATTCAACCTGTGCTCATTTGCGTTTGATGAGTTGCTCTGATTTTGAAAGGAGGTCTGACATTCCTGACACTGAACAGGTTGGGGTGAGCCTGACAATGGTTAGCAGAAAAAGTCCCACAGTCCTGTTGGGACCTTCCAGAAACAGCGTGCTCGACTATCTCCCCAGACTTGAGCTCAATCCATTTCTTGGGCTTAGGTGAGAACAAGGCAAGGAAACAGAAGGGGTTCATATTTCATCTTCCAGCCCCTGAGCTACAAAGGCCCTCAGTCACACTTCTTCTTCCTGGAGTTCACAACGTGTAGCAGCCCCAGATGGGCATGAATCACCCTTCTGTCCTCCCTGGCTGGGCCCTGATGTGGTGTGCAGTGAAGATTCACACTGTTGCCCTTGTTGTGCAGACAGCCCCTGCATAGAGTGCTCCTGTCCTGGTGGCACACTCAGTTTCAGTGGTTTCAAATCAAGTCACAAAAGCTGAATGCATCCTCTTCCCCAGGAAATAAGTATGAGTTTGCGAGGGAATCTGGCTGTCTACGGGAGCTTTATCTCTCTACACTGGAAGAGACTTGTAAATGTCTTCTGACAAATCACAAGCAAAACTTTCCTCAGGGATTCCTTCTTTGACCATCACAGCCCCAAATATCCTTGCTATTCACCTGAAGATCCCCTGGGTTCCTGTCCCCAAGCACTAAGGAGGCTCCTGGGAGGAAGTTTGTGAGGGAAAGCAGAGTAACTGCGGGATTCAGTTTTGGAATGCCCTCAGCTCTTCACTAAACACCCTCTCACAGAACCTTAAAGACCAAAACCATAGAAAGGACACACAACCAACTTGTGGTTAAGCCAGCTATGGTTCTACCTGTGGCTGGGCAGGCAATAGAAAGGGAAGTAGAGTGGGGGGCTTGAGATGGAAAAGAGTTCATCTTGAACCACCCTTCTCCTCTTGGCCAAACAATATCAGATGGGGGCCAAGATTGAGGATCTGGGCTCCTTCCACAGGAGCGTAAGTGCCTATGATGCCAAGTCATATTTGTTGATCACCTCCAATGTCCCTCACTGAGTTAAGCACTATGAAGAAGACGGGAGCACAAGGTATGGTCCTCAAAGGGATACCATCCACCAGAAACCCAGCACAGGTGAGGCAGGATGGTGTAGGGGTGAATGCACAGACTCCAGATCTAGCTGGCTTCGGTTTAAATCCAGATTCCAGCACTTGGCCAGAATTTAGGACAGGTTTTTTTTTTTTAAGTTGTCACTTTATCATTTGTAAAATAAAGGTGGCAGTGGGGGTCAACCTTATAAGAACTACTGTGGGAACTCAATGAGCCAATGTACGTAAGGCACAAACTTTTCCAAATGTCAGCTATTCATGGGGTAAGAAAAAAATATCAAATATAAAGCGAAAAAAAAAAAAGATACTATGATGGACATGAAACAGTCTACAAACCTAGGTATGAGGGGACACTTACCTGTTCTTTAAATCAATTGAAGCACAACTCAAGCCCCCTGTAAATGTAACACAGTCACTATTGGACTCCCTACCTCTCAGGGCTGAGCCTTCTATAGATCAAGGACACCAGGAGGCCTTCTTCATTTGGCGCCTGCCTGCTCTGATGCTCTGGATTCTGTTGAAGGGCCTCATGTCTCAGGCCACATGATTCCCCACTAGGCCGGAAGCTCTGCCACCTCCTTGCCTCTCTGCAGGATGAGGAGCCTTTGCCAAGGTTGGAGACCATGTGATCAACACACCATGCGGCTACCTCTGATGTCTTCCTGCTGGCCAAGGGCCTGCCCATATTTACCAACCTCTCCCATCTCCCCTTTTGGGAGTCTCTCTTTTCCCTTTCTACTTGTCCACAAAGGTGCCCCCACAACCCCGCTCTTTTCTCTCCATCCAGTACACTTCATGTGATTACTTGACAAAAGGCAGGCAGATTTCACTCTACAGAGTTTCTACTTTCCTCCCAGAGGTAATGATTCCAAAGGGCCTGTCAGCTAAGTGCTTAAAAGGAAAGATGGGAAAATCCAACAGGCAAAACACAAATTACTATTCCAAGGTAACATTCTGCTGCAATAACACATCAGGAAATAAATATTCAATTGTGCCACGCTGATGACAGAGTCACCAGGATCTATACTTTTCAACATGATTGTATTCTATGTCATTGCACCTCTTTCTGCGAGCTTGGGACAGAGTAATGCAGCAGCCTGGTCACCTCAGCAGATAATGTGGGTCAGCATGGCTTCCCACAGGGGAATGACTCCTTAGTTGAGCTCTAACATAAGAAGGGGAAAAATCCTGGAGGAGGACAAGAGGGAGGACATTTGAGACAGAGGCTAGAGGAAGGGCAAAGGTATGAAGGTCATAGTCATGGAAGGGGAGAGACAGAGAGACACAAGGCCAGCTGGGTATTTCTGGAACCCAAAGTATCAGGCAAAGGACTCCCCGCAGACAGGGGTAGGTCATCAAAAGACAGCATAGCCCATGCTGAGCAGCTTGACCATTAACATTCAGTCTGCTTTCTGAGACAAGGAATGAGGACCCCGAGGTGCTGTGACAGGACTATGCAAAGCCTCAGGGTAAAGAAACACATGTAAGTAATGTAAAGCATTGCATTTATGATAAGACAAATGTAGATCTGTTAGTAAGAAGAATGTAAAATTTGATGAGTAAATTGTAAAGATAATACAGGAATTTTTTTTTTTTTTTTTACTTATAAAGAGGATATCCCTATTTTCCCTGGGGATTGTATTCATCCTCTTCAGTCCTTAAGTGTATTTCTATAGCAAATTTTGAGAAGTTCTTTTAGTTCAGTAGCTTTCATTTTTGCTAAATCAGAATTCCCAGTTAAAAAGAAAAATGAAGTGCATTTTTCATAGTCACCCAGCCCCACAACACACACACACACACACACACACACACACACACACACTTTCCAACAAAAGTTTTGCAAGCATCACTTACTCTCACTATGTGGGGATCACTGTTGTCTAGTATATTCTATTCTAATCTATCCTATTTAACTTTCCTTAAAACTCTGATCACAAGTGACTAAACTGATTTCACAACAAACTGATGGGCTCCCCCCCATAATATCAACATTGCTGCTATAATTGAAGTAGAGCCATTGAAGAGATATCAATGAAGAAGTAGCCTGGTCATATTTGTGTTTTTAATAAATCATGCTCTCGGCTGTGTGGAGTTTGACTTTGAGGAAGAGAGATGGAGGAGACAGATCAGACAGGCGGTTCTTCTGGTTCTTCAGGTGGTCTGCAATGGGGACACTGCATTAAAATAGAAATGACAGGGATAAAGAGGAGAAAGTGATCACAATTATTTAGGAACTAGAATCAGGAGGATATAATAGTGGATTGGACATGGATCTGAAAGAGTGGGAAAAGTCTAGAAGAGCTCCCAAGTTTCTGCTTCAGTCCTGGGTCTACCATTTACTGAGGCCCACAGGTCTAGATGGGCAACACCTTGGTTCACCTTGAATTTGAGGTTTTTGAACCATGTCTACATGGAGGGCCCAGAAGACATGAGTGTGCATGTACAAGTCTGAAAAATGAGAACTATAGATTAATATTTTGACATCATCAGCATATGGGTGGCATTTAAAACACTGAGAGCGTGTGTGTGATCTCCCAGGGAGACTTCTATATATGCCTGGCACATAGAAGATTGTTTCACTCTGTCTTTATGTATGAGGTTAAACGTATACAGTATCTTACACACAGAATTAATTGCTGTCCTATTTTATTTACCCCCTCTCCCCCTCACTAAAAACAAAATTAGCAAGACAGCCCCTAACCTCACAGTGGAACTCAGAGTGGGAAGACACAAAGGTTGTCATCTGGCCCATTAAACCAATGTACATCTCTCCTTTGGTACTTGGCCATAGCCCCAGGACACTAGGTACACATCTGTTGGCATCTTGCTACATTCACACATCCAATCCTGTGCTCAGCATAAAACCTGGCACATAGTAGGCACTCAGAGGGAATTACAGATGAATGAGGCAAGTCGTCCTGCCTCCACATTTAACCGTCACATGCATACATCTATTTTCTTTGAAGTCCAGATTCATGCATGGCTGATAAAGGGAGGATCTTTTTATAATAGGAAAAAAATGCTTGAAGTATGAATAATAATGTGTTGCTTGGAAATGTGGCCCATTTTTTTTTTGGCAAGATATGACATAAATTAGTTTTATATCTAAAAATGACAATATATAATGACAGAACAAAAGAATCTTCTACTAGGAGAATACAATTACCAAACTCTTAATAAATGTAAGAGTCATGCTTGAATGAATTAGATGAAATTTCCCTGCTGTGACTAAAACGCATTTCCTTATACAAATACATGATTTCACGAAGATGTCATTTTATATAATTTTGAAAACTATCAAAATAACTTATTCAAAAATATTTCATTTTAAGACTTCAAAAATATCTATGTTAACTATGTTGTGAATAATAAACTGATTACATAAATAATTTCATTTTTAAAAGTATTATTTCCATTTTTCTTTTAAAATAAACACATTAAAAATAGCAGATGCCCGAGATCATTTTATATATTGTTGGATGTTAAGTTAAAGAACAATGCAACTAATCTGGGTTCAAAATTGTTTCAGTTTGACATTTCAGACTTTTACATACATATAGAAGGAGGCTAATCACATTTTTATTGATAGGATCATAAAATTTATCAGTTCTCAAGGCTAATGTTATAGAATCTAATTTATTTTAAAATACTTGCACACAAACAGAGCAATGTATTTGTATGTGAACCTTAACTAACCAGAACTCCTCAAGGAGTGATTACTTAGCATTTAAAATAAGACCCTAATCAGACATTCTCTGAGAAGGCTACTGCAAGCAGCTTTCAATATGGCTTTTCAAATCTGCACTAGAAGATAGAATTCACGTAAAGTTGTTAGATAATATTTTCATTGGTAAAATGGTGTTCTAGATAGTGGCCAGATGGAAATTGTATGCAGGCACCTTAACCTTGTGAAAAAGGATAAAAATTTGTCATGTTCCCTCTCAATGTGAGACCCTAAGTCTGGTCCAGTCTTTGCCACTTGATGAAGGACTTCTTTGCCTCCTCAAACTAGAGGGCTTTTCCCCCCATTCACGAATACTGCTTTATCTGCCTTGATGTGAATGAATATTTATGCAAAGTGTTTGGCCTGAGTGCCTAGAAGGACAAAGATGTCATCAAGCCAATTACATTGACTGCTTGCTAAAAAATGTTAAATTATAGTAGGATTACATCTAAGACTTGATTTCACTATTCCTAACACCTGGTAAGTAGGGTGGGGGAAGGAGCTATCCAGTTCCCACTTACTTCTAACTGTTGGAAGTGGCCTGTAAACACCAAAAGAGACTGGCATTGGCATTGGCTAAATTGGCTTACATGAACTTTCAAAACCATAGTAGAGAAACCAGAAGGGATAGCCAGAAAAAGATTGACTGTGTCCCTGTCCCAAATAACCTGAAGCTTAATAATTTCCGAAGTCTGACTACCTTCACAAAAAGTGACATATGAAATGAATGGTATAGATAGAACGACTGAACTAGTCTACACCTCTCATTACAGAGGTGAGAACTTCAACCTACAGATAAAGGACCAGAATCTCACAGGTAATAAGTGGACCCACACATTGCCTCAACATGAGGGCAAGCCAATCAGCAAAGAAGCCTCAGCCTCATTCTGTCCCAAGTGTTGGACATTTCCTACATTTCCTGTATTCCATGGGTGCTTGAGGGTAGTGGAAAGATTTCCACTCAAAAACAATGCCCCATGGGGAAGAAAGGGATAAAGAAAGGGGGGGTAATCAGAAGGGGGAATGAAGCATGATAGACTATGGACTATGAGAAACAAACTGAGGGCCTCAGAGGGGAGGGAGGTGGGGGAATGGGATAGACTGGTGATGGGTAGTAAGGAGGGCACGTATTGCATGGTGCACTGGGTGTTTTACGCAACTAATGAATCATCGAACTTTACATCGGAAACCGGGGATGTACTGTATGGTGACTAACATAATATAATAAAAAAAAACTTAAAAAAACAAAAAACAATGCCCCATGGGCTGCCATTAGTTGGTGTAGTTCCTGCTGTGGATTTGAGGTTTGAATGGATGAAACTCTATACCAAATATAGAAAGACAGGCTGTTTGTTGAGATTAGGTTAACAGCTGAAATTTCATGGTCAGGAGTTCAGCCTTTTGAATTTAGCATGACTTCCCCATGTACAAAGATACTAAATTTATTCAGCAAACATGACTTGAGCACTGATTGTATGCCCAGGTACTTTCCTAAACACCAGGGATACAGAAGTGAAAGAACATAATCCCTGTCTCAAGCTGTCATCTGTCCTACGGAAATGGTGTATTCTCAGTAGGAATTTCATAGGACTTAATTTAGCTCATGTTTTCCTGGATGCCCAGAAGGACCTGGGGCAATTTCTGAGCACAGGGAAAGAGTTAAAGGTAAATGTCAAAAGGGAACAAGAAAGGGAAAGATACTAAAAGAGGTTCCTTCTGGTGCCAGCCTTATCAGCATCACCACATTACCCTAGGACCAGCCCTAACCATAACTGAGGTAACTGAAATTATTAGCCAGGTGAGGGATGTAAGCCTATTGGTAAAATGCAGATTCATCCGTGGTGGCTTGGCTCTTGTCTTGTAAACAATAAAAACATAATGCTTCTCTATGCATTCATGCTCTGAATATGTTTACCCCAAATCCTTGCAATGAAGAGAGGCTTCTTCCTTTCCATTTTCATTGACCAAATGAACTCAGAATCGTCTGGGGTTTGCATCGCACAATGTCTCCAATGAAACAGAGGTAGATGAAAGTAAAATACATCCTGTACCTCCTGCCAAGTTAGAAAACAGGCCCAGATTGGGGCCAGATGTGTAAAGCATGCCAAATCATACTTTACCCTCCCAGAGCTCCGCTCCTCTGAGACACTTAGAAACAGGGGCAGGTAGATGTTGACTGCTAAAAAACCTTTTCCCTGAGATATAAGCAAGGATTTTAGACTCAAGGAGAAAACATGAATTTTCTGGTGCTGGGCATTAGATTTGCCCTTGGCAAAGCATTTAGGACGGCTTGGAAAAAGTCAAAAGACTTGTTAGGCATCAAAACCTCAGAACAATGCTTTAATGATTTAAGTGTAAATGAATCTTCGACACATCTGGATTAAATTTCCCTTACAAGGCACATGCTAAAACACTGGCGAAAAATGTTTCTGACAAGCCACATGTTCAGTTCACCAAATGAGAGCAAACTATGTGATAGATCATCTATGAGGCCCAACTGTGTGCCATCCCACAGGACATGGGCTGCCCACAGGTGGATGCATCTCAGGCTCTCACCCAATAAATGAGAGTGGGAAAAATGGATATCTATATGGAAAAGAATGAAACTGAACTCTTATCTTACGTCATACATAAATACACAAAAACCAACTCAGATGGATTAAAAATTTAAACATAAGACCTAAAACTAAATACTATATTTAGAAAATCCTAAAGACTCCACCAAGAAACTACTAGAACCGATAAATGAATTCAGTAAGGCAGCAGAATACAAAATCAATAGTTCAGAAATCTGTTGTATTTCTATACACTAATAATGAAGCAACAGAAAGAGAAATTAAGAAAACAATCCTATTTAGAATTGCACCAAAGATAAAATAAAATAATAAAATAAGATAAAATGCCTAGGAATAAAGTTAATCAAAGAGGTGAAAGAACTGTACTCTAAAAATTATAAAACACTGATGAAGGAAATTGAAGATGTCACAAAGAAATAGAAAGACATCCTATGCTCATGGATTAGAAGAACAAATATTGTTAAAATGTCTATACCACCCAAAGCAATCTACACATTCAGTGTAATCCCTATCAAAATACCAACAGCACTTTTCACAGAACTAGAACAAACAACTCTGAAACTTGTATGAAATGAACCACAAAAGACCCCTAACAGCCAAAGCCATCTGAAAAAAAAGAAGAAAAAAAAAAGCTGGAAGCATCACAATTCTGGACTTCAAGTTACATTACAAAGCTGTAGTAATCAAAACAGTGTGGTACTGGCACAAAAACAGACACATAGATCAATAGAACAGAATAGAAAGCCCAGAAATAAACCCACAATTACATGGTCAATTAATCTTCAACAAAATAGGCAAGAATATGTAGTGGGAAAAAGACAGTCTCTTCAACAAATGGTGTTGGGAACACTGGACAGCTATATACAAAAAACAAAAACAAAAACAAAAAACCGGATCACTTTCTTACACCATACACAGAAATAAACTAAAAATGGATTAAAAACCTAAATATGAGACCTGAAACCATAAAAATCCTAGAAGAGAGCACAGATATTAATTTCTCTGACATCAACAATAATATCTTTCTAGATACGTCTCCTGAAGAAAGGGAGACAAAAGCAAAAATAAACTATTGAGACTATATCAAAATAAATAGCTTCTGCACAGCAAAGGAAACAAGCAAAAAAACTAAAAGACAACTTACTACTAAAAGAATAGGAGATGATATTTGCAAATGACATATCCAATAAAGGTTTAGTACCCAAAATATATTAAAAAATTGATAAAACACAACACCAAAGAAACAAATAATCCAATTAAAAATGGGCTAGAAGACATGAACATTTCACCAAAGAAGGCAACCAGATGGCCAACAGACACATGAACAGATGTTCAACATTGTTCATCATCAGGGAAATACAAACCAAAACCACAATGAGATATCACCTCATACCTGTCAGAATAGCTAAAATCAAAAACACAAGAAACAACAAGTGTTGGTGAGGATATGGAGAAATAGGAACCCCCTTGTGCACTGCTGGTGGGGATGCAAACTGGTGCAGCCACTGTGGAAGATAATATGGAGATTACTCAAAACATTAAAAAATAGAACTACCCTATAATCCAGTAATCACACTACTGGGTATAGTTACCCAAAGAATATAAAAACACTTATTAAAAGGATATATGCACCCCTACGTTTATTGTAGCATTGTGTACAATAGCTAAATTACAGAAGCACCCTCAGTGTCCATTGATAGAAAAATGGATAAAGAAGATATGGTATACACACACACACACACACACACACACACACACACACACACAAGAACATTATTCAGCCATAAAAAGGATGAAATCTTGCCATTTGCAACAACATGGATGGATCTAGAGAGTATAAGGCTAAGCAAAATAAATCAGAGAAAGACAAGTACCATATGATTTCACTCATATGTAGAATTTAACATACAAAACAAATGAACAAAGGAAAAAAAAGAGATAAGCCAAAAAACAGATTCTTAACTATAGAGAACAAACTGATGGTTGCCAGAGGGGAGGTGGGAGTGGGGATGGGGGAAACATGTGAAGGGGATTACAAGTACATTTATCTTAAAGAGCACTAAGTAATATATGGAATTGTTGAATCACTACATTGTACACCTGAAACAAATATAACTCTGTATATTAATTACAATGGAATTAAAATTATAAAAATGGTTTAAAAATCTAAACATAAGACCTAAAACCATAAAACTCCTAGAAAGAAGCACAGGGAAAAAGCTGCTTGACATCAGTCTTAGTGATGATTTTTTGGATTTGAGGTGAAAAGCAAAAGCAACAAAAGTAAAAGTAAACAAATGGAATTACATCAAACTAAAAAGATTCTGCACAGCAAAAGAAACAATCAACAAAATGAAAAGGCAACCCATGCAATGGAAGAAAATATTTGCAAACCATATCTGGTAAGAGGTTAGTATCCAAAATATATAAAGAACTCATGCAACTCAACAGCAAAAACAAACAAACAAAAAACAGTAACAATAACAACAAATAAACAGATTAAAAAGTGGGCAAAAACATAGATGTTTTTCCAAAGAAGACATACAAATGGCCAACACGTACGTAATAAGGTGCTTAACATCACTAATCACCAAATAAATGCAAATCAAAACCATAATGAAATATCGTCTCACACCTATTAGGATGATTATTACCAAAAAGTCAAATTATAACAAGTTCTGGTAAAGAAAGGGAACCCTTTTACACTGTTGATGGGAGAGTATACGGGTATAGCCTTCATGGAAATAGTACTGAGATTCCTCAAAAAATTAAAAATAGAACTACCATATAATCCAGCAATTCCACTTCTGGGTATATATCCAAAGGAAATAAAATCACTATCTCAAAGAGATATCTGCACTCCCATGACATGGGAATTATTTACAATAGACAAGATTTGGAAACAACCTAGGTGTCAACAGATGAATGGATAAAGAAAATGTAATACACACATACACACACACACATACACACACACACACACACACACACACACAGAATGGAATATTATTCAAACTGAGAAAAAGAAATGCAACAACATGGGTGAACTGGAAGACATTATGTTAAGTGAAATAAGCCACATAGAGAAAGCCAAATACTGCCTGGTACCACTTGTAAGTAGAATCTAAAAAAGTTGAACAGAACTTTTTTTACAGAAGCAGAGAGAATCGTGGTTATCACAGGCTGAGGGGTGGAGATATGGGGAGATGTTGGTCAAAGGGTACAAAGTTTCAGTCATAAGATAGGTAAGTTTGGAGACATAATGTACAGCATGATGACTATCATTAATGGTAATGAATTGTGTACTTGAAATTTGCTTAAAGAATAGATCTTAAGTAGTTTCACCACACACACACACACACACACACACGTAATCATCTCACAATATATATGTATATCAAATTAACCTATTGAACTTTAAATATATACTTTTTATTTGTCTATCATACCTGAATAAATTTAAAAAAACAGTAGGGGTCTAATAGGGCAAAACATGAATGGGAAGAAAGGAAAGGAAACAGAACAAAACACACACACACACACACACACACACACACACACACAAAAACCCAAAAACCTATGGGCTATGAGCCACAGACTTGTGAATCCTGCTTTTGGTTTGATGGCTACTAGCATGGACTCCTTAGCAAGGGAAAAGTCAACATTTTGAAAACTGATCAGTCTAGGTTCAGCCTGGGACAAAAGCTAACACTCCCTTATTGAAAAACTACAGATACAGCCTAAGGGCTGCCACAAAAGTTTAAAATCTATAACTTTGTGACATCATAGTTTGTGCACACAAAAGTCTGCCAGAAATGTCTGAGTCCAAAAGACTAAGAGAGAACAAAATTTTCTGGGAAAAAATAATTAAGTTTTAGGTTTGTGCGAATCCACAATAATCCTCAGTAGATAAAGATAGTCAACTTTAGAAGAGAGAAACCAAGGTTTCTTTCAAAAGTAGCAATAAGGCTGACAGATTCCAAACCTGGCTGAGTGATTAAATCCATTCATCTAAATCTCAATCTGAGTGAGGCTGAGAAATGTGGTGCCATGAGGTTTACGGACTACTGAGGAGACAGAACAGCTGCAGAACTGTTGTTCTCCAGAATTAATGTTCAGTACATTTTTCCAACCACATATAAAAGCTATGAAAATTAGAAAATGCAATAAGAAAAAAAAGTCAGCAATCATTACATATTAAATGGGTTTACTGTCTCACCTTTGGATTCAGTCTTTTATTTTTACATCTTCTGGAAAAGGTAATTTTAACTATTACTAATCCCTCACAGTCTGCCCTAAGAATTTCTATGCTACTTTGTGTGCAAAAAGGAAAGGAGAGAGGGAAAGAGGGAGGGAGAGAAGAAAAAGGAGAGGGAGGGAGGAGGAGAAACATGCCAAATTTGGAGCATTTAAGGAATTACAAGTGATTGGACTGGGTATACAGGGCTTTATCATTAGACTGTGTACTTGAAAGTCAGAAGATGAAAAATGTAGGAAAAAGCTGAGTAAAGACATAAAACGCAACTAAGAATGGTTTATTATAGGATATAATCATTCTTATGAAATGAACTGGAAGGGGGTTTTAGATGGAAGGAAGGGTGAGGAAATCCCAGCTTATGTATATATATATTCTTTAAATTTTAGTTTCCCCACTAAATGTCAAAGAAATTTTAAACTGCCCACACTTTTCCCAAACTATTTTATTTCATGTTTCATCATTTGGTGAATTTAATCAGTTCCATAAAGGAAACAGAAATGATGGCCAAATGAAAATATAAACTTCAATAGCTTGGGAATCATCACGGAGGAGCCCTGCTTCTTCCCAGTAAGGCTGCTCAGCTGTGGGCTCTGGATAGAATGAGAATCTCTTCTGAACTTACATAACCTTAAGTCAATAGATGAAAAGTGGCTAATAGGAGAGAGGTTGAAAAGGACAAGCTCTCACTAATGACTCGGCCAAAGTTTTTGTAGGGTGTAGAAATAAAGGTTTCATGTATTTCACACTTTTCCCTAGGATAGGTTTTACCAAATTCTAGAAAAGACACATGGAAAGATGTCTTTCTGGGCCTTAACTTAAATCTCATTTTCAATTCGTATTTTTAGACGTTGAGTCCTGTGGTTGGCATTACAGAAGTGTTTCTGGAGGGTGGCCATGTTGCTGATGATTTTTAATGGATGCCAAAGAAGAAAAAAACTTTCCAACTTGGAAGGAATAATTTAGGCCAGAGAAGAAAGAACAAGGCAGTCTAAACACAAACCATCTATGTAAAACAAATGCAGCCATGCCGAAACAATAGTTTGTACTTCAGACCAAAAAATATTGTGATACTCTTGTGGGTTACAGAGAATCATATAAGAAATATTATAGAAATGATCCTTTTTGGTACTGGGAAAAATTAGACCATTTGCCTCAAGCATTGTGCTGTGTTTAGAGACCCATTCCTAGCCCCAAAGCCTTTTTCCTTGCCAAACTAAAGCAGATAGATACATGAGCAGGAGGCGGTGGGGACCAGCCTTTGGACACTTAAGTATTAAGTAATGGCAATATCACACAAGGAAGTCCAAAGATCCGGGGTCTAGTTCAAAATCTGCTACTATTTGCTAAGTATGAACCATTAGTAGGTACCTATCTGAGCCTCTATTTCTCATTAATAAAAATGGGATGATAATTCTTGCTCTTTCAATGTCCTTGGGAGGATCCAGTACCATACCAATTGCAAGGCGATAGTAAATTTGGGGACTAGTAATAAGCCCTTATAACTTGAACCTCTTAAGAAGAAAACACATTTTTCTCTTAAAGAAAGCAAGATGGAGATTTAACTTTTCAACTAATTGTAGCACAACAAGTAGGAGAGGTATCCTAGAGTATCATCTAATGTTTAAGAACCACAAGATCGGAAAAGTGAAACTTCAATTTGGTTTTTGGACAGAGTTAAAGGAAGTCTCTTTGGTGCCCAAGGCACTGACAGGGGTCGATTCAGCATTTAGGCATGCTCACAAGCACTTCTGGTCTCATACAGCATCACTCAATGCCATGTCACAGATGATACAGGGGGTCTTACTAGACTCCCAGTCAACCTGAATCTTTCTCAGACTCCACCCTCCTCAGTCTCACTTGGACAAAGCTCTCAAAAAAAAGTTCAGCTTATCTGACTCCAACAGGGTGTTGAGTTCCTCATGTCAGAGCTCTAGAAGTAAGACACTATTTTTAGCTGGGCTAACTTGGGAAATATTTAGCAGTGGTTGTTAGCTATTCTCGGAATGACACTGAATTTGGATGGGATCAGGTTGGCGCCTCCTCTAGAAGAATGTCTGTTCTGTTAGGGAATGGAGCACGGGGAGTGTAACTTCAGTTAGAATATTTTAGGCCATCTTGTGGGTAAACAGACGTTCCTGCAAGCCAACTCATCAACATAATTCACCCATGGCTCTGAGTGTTCTCATGAAAGGTAATGGGTACTTCTAGTCAGCACTACCCTAACCATCATGGTAATTGGTTAAATTCACATCTTCCATTGATAAAAGTCAGAAACTTCAGATGCAAGGAGAGTCATTGGACACCTTCTCAAAACACATCCCAGGGATCCCCTTGAACAGTTTACCATAATTCTTGGCACCCAAAACTGGCATCAGTGCATGGCCTACCCCAGAAATCACATGTAGATAAACTCAACCAGGAAACTAGAATGAGAGACTGAAAGAAGCGAAAAACAAACTAAGGGCTCAGTTTATATCTGAAGGCAGAGTAACATGTAGGCAAATTTTGCTTACTTGACAAATTTACATAGAGTGGGCTCTGGACATGAAAAATAGTAAATCACAGTCCATTTCTAGGCTTTCATATGTTCACAGTACATATCCAACCTTTTGTATTCCCTCTGTTCAAGAAGGCTTATCTATAAAAGTCCTTCATAAATGCACTTCCAATCACTGGGTCATTTAATCTAGATGAATACAGGAGTTAATATCTGTAAAGCACTTAGAAAAATCCCCGGCACACAGTACTTTCTATAAAATGTTTGTTAAATAAAAAATTTAAGAATTTAGTACATCCATTTTTAAACAAGTCAACAAAATTACAAACTTCTTGGAGGTTTTTAAAGAATTCCCTACAGTTCTATCAAAGTTCTGGGAACATACCACACATGTAATAAACACTACTTTATAATGGACTCATTTCAAATATTTATTAAATATCTGTCAGGTTATTCAAAATGAATTGAACACTTTAAAAAAATGTATTGTTCAGTATCTAAGTTGTATGTGAACATGCAGTCAAACCAATTTGTAAGGAAGCCACTGCGGTTTCTTAACTCTTGCAGATGCTTATTATGTATCCTGCATGTCACCTGGCAAGCCTCAATCCTGCATCTCACTCATCTCAGAACCTGTGTAGCAGCACACCGTCAATGTGGAAACGGCAGCCTTGACGTGGTCCTTCATGCCCTCAGATGAGAGCGGATGAAGTGGTCAGAAGACAAGGTTCTGGACATACCCCCATAAGAAGTCACACGGTGTGTGATCTGAGGGGTCAGGGAGCCACTGCTTCTGAGATGGGTATGGAGAAAGCTCTATATGTGGGACCACATGCTAGATCCCTTGATCCCTGACAGTGTTACCTACTGGATGAGCTAAAATAGTCCTCCTCTTGAAGGAACTTTACTCTAAGTCTTAAATATTATTACTCTTTCTCCTTCTCAGCATTCTTACCCTATTTAAAGTACCCCATTCCTTCTGGAAAAAAATTACATATATATTTGGAATATATACATATATATTACATATGTGTATGTAATATATATATTTGGAATATATATCGGAAATATATATAATAGGTTATACATAGTATATAGATATAATAGATTGAAGCAGATAATGAGCTCCTTATGCTCATATTTTCACATTTAATTCTTCTACTCACTTGTTTCTTTGAAACATTTCTTACTTTCCCCATTTGAATTGCTCCTTTCTGGAACTTCTCTCTGTCCATCTGCTCTTCTTGGGAATCAAGGTCCAGGTTAAAAGAGTCATTTTCTGGGGCACCTGGGTGGCTCAGTCGGTTAAACATCCAACTCTTGATTTCGGCTCAGGTCATGATCTCAGGGTCATGGGATCGAGCTCAACGGGGAATCTGCTTCTCTCTCTCTCTTCCTCTCCCTCTGCCCTGCCCCCCACTCACAAGCACTCTCGTACTCTCTCTCCTCTCTCTCTTTAAAATAAATAACTCTTAAAAAAATTAAAAATTTTTAAAAATTTTAAAAAAGAGTCATTTTGGCAGTACATATAGTTTGCCATTCATCAGTGTCAAGAGCACCAGCTCTGTGTCCAGTTCATCAGGTTATCCTGCCTTCCCTCTTCCTCAGATGAACTACATTTTCCAAAAATTATCTCCCAAGCTTCAGACTCTGCTGTCTCCCTGTGCTCACTGACACTGCGAGGCTCTCCTAATACGCCTCTTTACCCAGTGTCAGTTATATGTTTCTGACGTTTTTCATCAAAATATTTCCAAAGATGTACAATAAGCCTGCACCTCAAAACCTCTTTAATGCCTGAAACATCTCTGCATAGTGGGGTGAACATCAATATAGTCTCAGCTCTCAATTCTCAATCTGTTTTCACTCATGGATCAGAAAACCCACACAGTTTAACACATCCATAACTCACTTCATAGGTAAGTGATAGCTCATATCAAATCCTAAAAAGAATTTTGCACTAAAATCTACTCAAATAATCTATCGTTACTCTCTTTAGTCCCATAACAAATCTCCTGCACCAAGGATGGTACTCAGCATGTCCAAATGAGTTGCCCACTTAGAAACACAAGTATGTGTAAGATTATTATCCACTCGTTTAGTGGCAAGCCCAGGAAATTCCAGAGATGAGAGAGGGGTTACCACATGAATTCCCTTCAGAAAACGGACTTCCTTTATTTCATTGGCCTCAAGGAATCTCTTTTACTCCTCATTCCATGAATAAAGAATCTAGAGGAAACACATTTTTTAGGCAAGGAAAAAAATGCAAGACCCTCCAAACAAAAGACCTCAGAAGTATTTTTTGGGGGTTCATATTTCCCAAACTGGTGCTGACTTTCCTTCAATCACTGAAAGGAAAGGAGATTTGAGCTTTGCATTTCCTTAATCTGAACATAACCATCACCTTCATAGTATGCCTTGCGCACATATAGCCACCCTTACCCTTCAAGAAAAATAAACCCATTCCTACCAGCAGCAGCTACCTACGTTTCCATTCACATTGCTCCCATGTTCCCTTTCCCAGCCGTCTGCTCTCCAGGTGCAAGGGTGTGAGAGAGAAATAGGAAGACTTTCATCACCTTGACTTCCACCAAAATTATAGATTCCGCATTATAACTGAATGGTTGTCAGATTCATGGATTGTCAATATTCTCAAGGTAATTGGAGATTAGATGCTCAATAAATATTACTTACTATTCCATCAGACTCTAAGCAAGGCCCGTATCTAAATTTTCTCATCAGTGTGTCTCACCACCTACCAGAGTGTAGCCATAATAAGTGCTTAATATCCATTTGTTGAATAAATGAACAAATAAATGAGTGAATGAATGAATGAGAGATCACTTATTCTTTTTTTTTAAAGATTTTATTTATTTATTTGACAGGGATAGAGACAGCCAGCGAGAGAGGGAACACAAGCAGGGGGAGTGGGAGAGGAAGAAGCAGGCTCATAGCGGAAGAGCCTGATGTGGGGCTCGATCCCAGAATGCTGGGATCACGCCCTGAGCCGAAGGCAGACGTTTAACCGCTGTGCCACCCAGGCACCCCGAGAGATCACTTATTCTAAATATCTATTTTAAGGGTGACAAATGCTATACAGCATTAATAACAGACATTTCATATTTGCTTTGTCTTATAGCATTTGTAGTCTTAAATAATATAAAACTAATTTAAATAACTTGCCCAGTTTCTCACACTTCTAATACCAACTTTTTAGTGCTCCTAAACTAAAAAAAAAAAAAAAAAAAAAAAAAAAAAAANAAAAAAAAAAGCAAAAAGCTGCAGTTGAGAAATCAGCTCCAGCAACAAATTATTAAATATAATAACAGGGCCATGTGACTCTATATGAACTTACAAGCACAGAGCCCGAAATCAAAAGTATGTGTGGTATGTTAAAAAATATATGAATATTAATAAAATATGTACTATAATTTAAGATAGTCACTGTAATTTGGATGCTGTTTTGCTACTCAGGCATTTGATAATCCCTGACTGCATAATCAGTATCACCTTGACATTAATAAGAGAACACCAAGCTGATGACAGTTGTGCTAATTGATCAATGTGTGCTGATGAACATTTTGCTAGTTGTTCAATATTGATAATTCGTTTCAAATTAGCTATAAAAACAAGATGCCCTATCGGAAATTACAAGTTATGGGGGATTAAAAACAGAAATAAAGTGTTTTTATATCAGCAAGTGAAACAGATAAATCTAGTTCAAAATGGCAAGTTTGGGTTCTATATCCACTAAAGAGGAAAGTAGAGAATTTCAGCAATTATCCAGATATTTCAAAAGAGGAACTGTATTTTGCTTAGTCCACTACATATCTCATACAAAACTAAGGGGTGGTTTTGTTTCACATGGTCTGGGAAACAGCCCCAGTTTTCTCCTGAAGAGCTGATAGTTACATGAAATGAGTAATCTCTAGTACATGAAAAGCCTTAGTTTTAGTGTGATTCACTGGTCTCCTATGCATCGCATTTATTACAAAATAGGCTGTATTTTATTGTATTACTAACTAAAAATTAAAAAGCACATATAATGAATACATAGATCTAGAGAGAGGAAGGAAGTAGCACTATTTTTTTTACCCAAGTATTACCTAATAAATATCATTTCCTTGACTCTAAATACAAACATATCTAACTAGATACAAAATGCCTTACTCTATTGTTAATTGTCACATGGACTTTAAGAAGTCCACCACCCACATCTTGGAGATAAGGTCCGCTTCACCCTGCTCTGAATCAAGTACCAGCTGATGAAAAGCAATGAATCATTAACTTAGTTTCCTCTGAGTAAGGAAGAAACAGATTGTGTGTGTTAATCCATCCATTTAAAAGGGAAACATTCTGAAAATGTTTAAAAGGAACGTTGGATCCCAAAACAAATAAATGCCGATTTGGGGGAATCATTTATAGGAAAAGACTGGGTGTGTCTACATTTTCCTTACTGATGACTGCAAGCAATTAAACAATTTAATTGGCAAAACTTATTAGTAGGACAGAACTGGAAACAAATTTATTTATTCTGACAAGTTTTCTGTTAGAGATATCTAGAAACAACTGATGTCTCTTGGAAAGGACTAAAGACAACGCCCTCTTTGGCAATCAACTGTGTTTCCTTTGGTTTGATTTTCCCTGGTTTTCCATGGCAAACAGAATTCGCTCAAAGACACCTCTCCCTGATCCACCCAGTATTCTCCATGAGAATCAGAGCTCCCTATTTGGTGATGACTCTGGTTTCCTACAGCAATTGAGGATGATAGCCTGAGACCTCTGAGGCCTGTTCCTCCAGGACATTGGGCACCTGAGGAGATGAACCATAGAAAAAGAAAATGTTTTCCATTACCGAAAGCAAATACAGAAAAGTGGAAGAAAAGAGAAACCCTTGGTTCTGAGGTTGCAGAGGTTGGTTGTAAGACCATCTGCTGCCTTGTAAAGAGCACATTACGGAGGACACAATTTTTTTGTCTCAGTGGCCATCTCACAAACCCTACACTGTAAAATCCCCAAGAATCTGGGAGGATGAGAACACAGTGCAGAAGACTAATTCAGTTTCAATTGTGACATTCAAACAAAGAAATGTGGCTGTTTGGGAGAACTCTCCTGACTACAAAGGAACCATCTGGGACTAATTATGATATCCAGCCTTATTTAAAACAGTCATTTCATTTTGTATTTTGAGTTTCTCTAATGTAGTTAACTAAGGTTTCTCGTATCCCTACCATAACTATATATATATATATATATATACACAATTTCATATATCTCCAAAGCGTTTGCAGAGTTGTGTCAAGATTACTGCTATGAATGGCAGAGAGTTGCAAAATTCTCCAGGATTTTTTAAAACTGTAAGTCATTTTCTAAAACTTCTTCAACAGATAACAATAGTTTCAGAACAAATTAATGGCTGACATTGGAGCATCACATCTGGACACCACAAGGGCAATGCACTCTTGTCCCTGCAAGCATGTGAGTTCTTTGCATTCAGGAAATATTACAGATCCAGAATAAGTGAGGCCATGTCCCTGTGCTGTACTGAAAACCCTTGTGGGAGCCAAGAGGCCACAGGGAGCATGTGTATCATCTCCTCTCCCAAAGGGTCAGAGACTGAACCAGATGAAATAAATCCTTTCTCTTGCAGGCTACTGGCTAGAAGTAGATGGTTCTGTGGTGGCATTCTTCCCATTCAGATACATTTCAAATCTTTCATTTCTGAGAGAGTAACTTTAAAGAGGCTTCAGAATTCTCTGAAATCTGTCTACTTTTTCCAGTTATTAACTGAAAACTGAATTTGGAAAGGAGGTAACATGAATTTTGGTGGACGATCATCTCTTAAATCATAAGGAAAGACAAGATGCCTTACCAGAGGAGTAGAAAGGCTGTCCTCTTCTTTCACTACAGAGTGGTTTCCTTTTCCCACAAAAGAGCTGTAGTCAACATGTTGAGAAAATCTAATGACCATGAGATTTGTGAATAAGTCTTTGGTTCTACCTTTCTTTCCTGTTGGCCATTTTTCTACCCCAGAATCTGGCTGAGCCAGCAGGAGAGAGAAGAACAACTTGACCACTTGTGGATCTCTGGCAGCTTTAATGAAGAACAAGGTTCAACTTAATTTCTAAAATAAATTTTTCAAATATTATTTGGTACAAACTCAGTCTGTTCTCCATTACCACAGATACCAGGAATTAACTGTAATTTTGCTTCTATTTGATTCCCCGTAGGGACAAAACCACACTTTTAATGCCAACACATGCACATTCTAACATTACAGTAAACGTTTTTCTGACGCATTTGCAGATTCACACAAAAAAAGAAAGATAAACTGAAACATTTGGCTAAGGCTTTGTTACTTCACTGAGAATCAATAATATTTCAGAAAATGCAACGTAGAAATTACTAAATCTATTCTTTAAAAACCCTCAGGTTAGAGTTTGAATTATTAGAAAAAGAAATAAATGCAAATTGTTTATTGTTTTCACATGTACAGTAAATTCAGAAAATTGTACTTCTTCAGAGAACCATATGGGAGAGAGAGACTTTCTTTTCATCAGGAGTGGTTTTGCTTGTTGTGCCAAGAGCTAAAAAGATGTTTTTAATAGCTAAAGCCAGTTTGTTATACAATCTGTCTGGATCTTGCTTATAAGAGAGACGAAGATCCCTTGGGTAGGAAATAGAGGGTGATGAGGGAGTTGTCTGAGATGATAGAAAAGTTGTGTAAAAAGACGCAATCCAAGGGAAGAATCTTTAACTCCCGGTTGATAGAAAAAATGGTTTGCATATTTCACTGAGGAGCCATGGGAGCTTGGTGAGGCTCCTTTTGTAAATGTGACCATGTAGTGTATGAGGGGGAATGGGGCAATGAGCTGGGTGTTGCAAACATGTCTCCCAAATACTCAAGGTGGGTACAAGTGAAGGATTCACCCAACAACAGCTTAAGAGGGCCTTAGAGAACACAACTGCTCTTTGAGAATAACTTTGGACCGAGGGAGGGCCAGAACCCTACCTCAGAGGCTAGGGAAAAAGCATTCTCAGGGATGAAAGTCATGTTAGGAGGATCACATAGACATGTTTCACTAGACCTGTGTTTAAAAAAAAAACAAAAAAACCCACATCAATGTTAACCAACTGGAATTTAAATAAAATCTGGAAACTAAAAACAACAACAAAATTAAATTTAAATTAAGATTAAAAAAACATCAAAAACTAGTGCCATACCATGATGAAGTTTTCATGGTCCATCATGAAACAAGAAAATTAAGGAAAGTATAGTGCATTTTTTGTAAAGTTAAAGAAATGCATTGTAAAGGCTAATCTTTTTTTATAAGATTATATCCTTTCTATAGTTCTCAAGTTAAAATATGCTGTAATATACTATACTGAACCACAGGAAATTGCCAATATTTAACTGTTTTTGACTTACAAAAATGGCAATTTCCTAGGTTTCAATCCAACATTAAATGATGATGATTGAATTGAATATGGGAGCTTGTAATGACCTTATGTGGCAAAATATAGACCTGGTAACCATATGTCAATACTCAGATTTGTTTTTGAAAAATGTCGAGTCCATAAAACCCATGTAACTATAAATTGCCACTAGAGAGTGTCTCAACCAGCAGCCTTTTAGATTTTGACTGTTATAAAACAAAACAAAACAAAACAGAATTAAAAAACCAAAAAAAAGACCCAGATGCTGAATAGAACATTATAGCATTGGAAGCTAGCCTTATATGAAGGAGAGGCAGGAACTACTAAAACTCGGGACACCAGAAGTACCATAAATGCATATGAGGCACGGCACTGGGCTAAGAAAGGTGTTCTAATCCCTGCCCCATCCTGATCAGGAAATGAAACTGCTGATCATTCTCATTCATATTCCTCCATAGAAGGATGCAGAAGGCCATCCTCCAGTGGAAGGCAAAGGTAAAAATCTACTGGTGATTTGTAGAAAAGGAATTCCAGAAACTCAGGGTGGTGACTCCTGCCAACAGTAGACATTAAGAAGAGCAATTGAATCCCCTGTTTCTTACAAAAGATGCCTGCCCAATGTCAACAAAAGGATATTTTTATTGGCCCTGCCAATTACCACTGAAGCATACCTAACTGGACCACAGAAGACCAACCGGATTCTCTCTCACTGGGAATTTGAGTTTATGGAAAGTGAACTAGAAGGTCATGAAGACTAGAAGCTGAGGCTGCTGTTTTGGAATAGGCACACTGAAGCTATGGGCAAGCAGAGAACTGAGAAGAAAAAAAGTAAAGCAAAGGGGCAGAAGTTATAGAAAATCTTACACCAAAGAGAAAGAGGTGGAAAGACAACAAAGCAGAGAAAGAAGTTCCCTTGGTTCCACATTCCAGGTTTAGTCACTCAAGAAGACCTACCTAGGTCTTGGGATCCAGCCTCTTGGGAATCCATGAGATACCCTTGAGACTAATTTCCTTTTACTTAAACCAGTGGTGGGGAGTTTCTGAGTCTTAAAAACAAGATGCCTGCTGAATTGTAACTGATCTATTTAGTGAGAGAAGAAATTGGATTACAACCAGAATGGGCCGAAAGTCATAGCAGCCTGACTATATATTCCTTCTTTTATATCTCTTCTCTTCCATATATGCTTCATCCTCTGCTCTTTCTCTCCTTTTACATGGCAAGTATGATAATTCAGATGTGGATATAACTCCTAACTTGAAAATGCTTCTAACCTTGATGACAAATAAGTAAGCTTTGGCTGCCTAACAAACCGCTCCAAGACCCCAGTGACTGAAACAACCATTTTTTAAGCTCAGAATTCTGCAGGTGGGCAATTAGGCTGACTTCAGCTTGGCAGTTCTTCAGGTCTCAGCTGGGCTCACTTAGACATCCATGGTCAGCTGCTGGGTCAGCCGGAGGCTTGCTAGTCTAGCATGGCCTCAGCTCAGATGGCTCATCTCTCTTCCAGGTGGTCTCTCATCCCCCAGCAGGCTCTGCCCCATAACTGTTTACTTGGCAGCTGAAAAGGATTCCAGAAGAACAAGTCTAAGAAAAGACTTCCTCCAAAGAACAGCATTGCAAACACCATCAGGGTATGAGATGGTGCATTCTGACCGTGGCAATTTAAAAGTATCTCTTTTAACGATAAACTTCTAATTATAGGATGAATAAGATCTGGGGATCTAATGTACATATTTATTAAAGTTAAGAATATTGTATTATATACTTGAAAGTTCCTAAGTGATTACACTTTGTTTGTTCTCACCACACAAAAAATGGTAATTAAGTGACATGATGGAGGTGTCAGCTAATACTATGGTGGTAATCATTTTGTAGTATGAAAGAGTATCAAACCAACACATTGTATACTTGAAACTCATGAAATGATGGGGTGCCTGGGTGGCTCAGTGAAGCGTCTGCCTTCGGTTCAGGTCATGTGGGATGGAGCCTCCGGCACTGGGCTCCCTGCTCAGCGGAGGCCTGCTTCTTCCTCTGCCCGCAACTTCCCCTGCTTGTGCTCTCTCTGACAAATAAATAAAAATCTTAAAAAAAAAATAAAGTCATGAAATGTTAGATGCCAATTATATCTCAATAACAAGATATATATATATATCTCTTTTGTGTGCAATTTTAACTAAAATCTCTTGGCGAGAAAGATGGAAGTGCATCTCCCATGAGTACCTCTCCCATTCCTGCATGGACTCACAGTCCTTACAGAGTCACTAACACAAACTACTTACCTTGGCTATCCAGTCCTGGGGAGACCAGCAACACTGCTTTGAGTGATACAGAGGATGGAGCAGCAGGAAATGTGTCAGTCACATCCACACACCTTCAGAGTAGAACGAACTAGACAAGAGAACTTAGTTATTTCAGTGGGTGGTGGATCCTAAATCATATCCCTAATACAAGTTTGTATTTGAACGACATAAACCTTTGAAGATTTTGTGATTTGCCGAACCCAACAATAGGAAACATTCATTAATGGACATCAGGGATAAGCAACAAGGAGTCAGAAAATGCCCTGCACATAGACTGGAATTTACCCGATATAATTTGAGAGGCTCCAAAATTCCTAGGCTTAGCCTGCCACAATATTGAAATTTCTACCACTAATTTTTTATGTGGCTAAGACAGTCTGCAAAAAAACTCTATGAAAATATGTGTTTCAAGTATATTTGAAAATGTAAGTCACTGCTTCATTAACAGCTTATCATTTTTCCGCTAGAGTTCAAATCCTAAAAAAAAAAAAAAAAAAAAAAAAAAAAATAAAAAAGAAAGCCNATGATGAGAAGAGGGGCCTCTCAGAAGGGACCTCAAGTAGCCAAGGGTTTACGTAAGGACACAGGGCACAGCAGAAGGGGTAGAAGGAAATTCTTGCAATGAGGACCCACTTGCATACTTTGTAAGTTTGCCTGGAGCCAGTCTTGTGGAGAATGATGGAGACCAGGGAGGGCAGGAGGAACGCACGGGGAGGAAGAGGACTCTGCTCAGACACTTCATTTCCTCTTGGGTCCAGCTTCACATCAGAGTTTCCTATGGCCACTGTGACATACTGCCACTAACTCAGTGGCTCTGAACAATACAGATTTGTTATCCTACAGTTCTGGAGGTCGACAGTCCTAAAATCAAAGTGTCAGCAGGGTTGCATTTCTTTCTTTTTTTTTTTTTTTAAGATTTTATTTATTTATTCGACAGAGATAGAGACAGCCAGCGAGANCTGCATTTCTTTCTTTTTTTTTTTTAATATTTTATTTATTTATTCGACAGAGATAGAGACAGCCAGCGAGAGAGGGAACACAAGCAGGGGGAGCAGGAGAGGAAGAAGCAGGCTCATAGCAGAGGAGCCTGATGTGGGGCTCAATCCCATAACACCGGGATCACTCCCCGAGCCAAAGGCAGAGGCTTAACCACTGTGCCACCCAGGCACCCCAGGGTTGCATTTCTTCTGGAGGCTCTAGGGGAGAATTTCTTTCCTTGCATTTTCCAACTACTAGAGGCCACCTACATTCTTGCTTCATGGCTCCATCCTTGTTTTACTCCAGCCTCTACTTCTGTTCTCACATCCATCTCCTCCTCTTTCTCTCTCCTGTCTCCCTTTTTCTCTTTAAAGGACTTATATGGGGGTACCTGGGTGGCTCAGTCAGTTAAGCATTTGACTCTTGATTTCAGCTCAGGTCATGATCTCAGGATCATGGAATTGAGCTCCACATAGGGCTCTAGACTCAGCAGGGAGTCTGCTTCTCTCCTTCTCCCTTTCCCTCTGCCCCTCCCCTCATTTGCACTCTCTCTAACAAATAAATCTTAAAAAATAAATAAATAAATAAATAAATAAACTCTTATGTTTACATTGAGTCCACCTGGAATAAAACAGGATAATCACCCCATCTCAAAACCCTTAACTTCATCACATCTGCAGAGCCCCTTCTGCCATGAAAGCTAACATATTCACGGGTGTAGGAGTTAGGATTTGGACAACCCTGGATGAGAGGCACCATTCTTCTTACCACAGGGTCCATATCAAACATTCACACACCAAGAGTTTAGGGACTATGTTTAGTTCTAGGGGGGAAGGATATTGCAAACCCTGCAATGTTGTGAGGCTGTGCATGAAGAGTCAGCTTAAAGTATCAGTGGTGGATAGGGATGTTGTATGGAGACTGTGGCAGGGCCCTATTAGTGAGTCACAATTAGGACCTAGAATTTTTCAGCAGAGCAATCCCATCCTATGAAGATAACTATCTCCTTTTCAGAAACAGCTTTTGGCTTTTTGACTTTCTACTTGACCTTAGTAGAGATAGAACATCTGACCATGGGCCACGTTACCATGAGACCTGAGGTGCCCATCATGAAGTAGATATTGTCTGACTCACCAAGCCCACAAAGTTAGGCATGCACAGTAGCAGCATTCCAGCCTCAAATAAAACTTGTATAAAGAAAGCAGGCTTAAGCAAGTCTTGGAGGCACAAAGTCAGTTGCATGAGGATATAATTTAGATGCCCATGCCTCCCACTCTCACTAACTGCCTTCTCTCTCTCAACCTACACCTGTGGCCTAATGGACAGTCCTTTGTGAGCAGTTCCTAAGGAAGAAAAAACTCAGGCTTGGTTTACAGATGGTTCTACGTAATATATGCAAGGCACAACCTGAAATTGGGCAGCTACAGCACTACAGCCCCATGCCGGTTGGCCTTGATGGACAGTGGTAAAGGGAAATCCTCCCTGTAGACAGGACTTTGGGGACTGTACCTGGCTGTTTATTTTGCCTGGAAGGAAAATATAGCTAAGCTGAACTATGGTTCCCAGAATTAATTTCCCTGTATGTTTCTGGTTAAGGTAAGCTGTATTAGAGAGACTTATTTGCATGAGATTTAGAAGGTGGACGTGAAGGAGCAGCCACATTGTTTTTTAACCTTCACATTGTGGGATCAATGTATATTTGTAGGTCAAGAAAATTATCATTTATCTGCTGGCTCACCTTGTTGGCAGAGGGCAGCACCCAGACCGGCAGATGCTCTACCTTCTCTTAGGTCTTTCTTCAACATCTTCAATCCCTGAGCCATTCATTCGGCTCTTGGCCAGTTTAAACAAAGGGCACTACTGTATCAAAGTTGGAGGCAGTGAACACTGACACAGGACCAGCTCTTCTTCATGGATTCTAGCTTGTCCTTGCTCTCCACCACCTTACATCCATTTTCCCTTCCCCTTTGCCTGCTATGCTAAACTTCAAGTTTTCGCATCAAAGATGAAGATGACAAGCTCACAGAGTCTATTTAACCAGTGTCCACCACAGTGTATAAGGTCAAAGCTCTGTAAAAATACACACACACACACACACACACTCACTTATATAGCTCTCTTCCAGGGTCCTGGAAGGGTTCCTGGCATTATATTTTAAGAATTGTATGTTTCTGGGGCGCCTGGGTGGCACAGTGGTTAAGCGTCTGCCTTCGGCTCAGGGCGTGATCCCGGCGTTACGGGATCGAGCCCCACATCAGGCTCCTCCGCTGTGAGCCTGCTTCTTCCTCTCCCACTCCCCCTGCTTGTGTTCCCTTTCTCACTGGCTGTCTCTATCTCTGTCAAATAAATAAATAAAATCTTAAAAAGAAAAAAAAAAGAATAGTATGTTTCTGTAAAAGCTGTAAAAATAAGCAATTTTTCAAATGCAGTCAACTAGTCAACTTTCCCTCTACGCCCATTACTGCTTGTCTTAGTTTGGATTTCCTGAGAAGCAGATCCTGAGACAAGGATTTAAACACAAGTAGTTTATTTTGGAGGTAATGATAACATCATTAGGAAACATTCGGGTAGCAAGGAAGACAAGGAAGAGAAGGGAGTTAATAAAGTGAACATTATCAAGCAAGATACCGCAATAGGCAAAAGAGCTAAGTCCTGCTGGGGAGCTCCAGGAAATGGGATACAACACATTCTAGAAATATTCCAGTCAAGGGAAAAATGAGCTGGGGTATTTATTCACAACTCCTGAGAGTCACTGCATGAAGTCTGCTCCTGGGAGGCATTAAATCTTCAGCACTTCCAGCTTGCCATGAACACACGGAGAGCAGCCTTAGAGGGCAGTAACTGGCAATGAGAGATGGGTCAGGATGCAGTAAGGGGCAAAGAAATATGGGTAGGATACTGACAGCATCTGCTACATTTCCAAATTTCTAGTCCAGATCTCTTTATTCTACCCCAGATTCATAAACCAAACTGTCTACCTGGACCTCTATTATAGGATCTGCCTACAGACATCTCACATCTCAAACTCCTATCCTCTCCTATTTCTCTGATTGCAGAAACTGGTATCACCATCCACCCAGCACCCCAAAGAAGATACCCAACAGATTTCTGTGACTTGCCAGTTGGTTCCCAAAACTTACTGAACCAACCTCCTAAATACCTCTTCTTGTTCTTTCCTCTCACCCCACTAAGATTATGTCCTATTATTTTTCATCTAAACTATTCCAATAATCTTCTAAATGGAGTATCTGTCCCTATTCTACTCATACTTATCGGCCATGTAATCTCCTTGCTTAAAATCCTCCAAAATCTCCTCAGGAACATTTCCATTACCTCAGGTCAAGGTTCAAAGCCTTTAGTTCAGCACAATGACCTGTTCCCTCAATTATTTCCAGGTTAATCTTTCACTCCTTTAAATACATTATATGTGACTGCCCATAGACATGTATTCACAATTCTCACACGGTAAAGTCCAGTCTTTGCATATGTGTTTCCTTCTGCCATATCTGTCCTTCTCCATATTACCTGCCCAGTCAACTCCTACTCATATCAAACATCATTTTCATTGCCATGTTGTTTCAGACCTCCCAGGAAGACAGACATCTCTTAGGGTATGCTCCTGAAACATTAACAATTATAGGACTATAATCACATACCTGTCGGGTTAATAATCAAGGTATCCATGGGAATAGTGTAAGTTCTTTACCTGAAGATCAGAACATACCAGAAGTAATACAAAAAAAGAAAGCTACCTAATGGACAAATATAAAATCATTCGTGATAATGCTCAACATTAAATATGAAGACCAAAGACGCTTTTTTTAGGAGGTCTTTTCTTCAGTCAAGAGCTCTCTTGTTATCAACAGACTCAGCTCTAGGACTCCACCACGATAGTTCAAATAAAGCCTTTTTATATGAGGACTAGATTTTATTAACATTATGATTATTCAGATGAACACGAGTTCTTTAGTGGACTGCCCCACTACATCTGTCACAGATCACTTTACCATTAACAAACATGACCTAATCTGGTTAACATTCCTGCCCTACAGCCCCCTAACATTTTTATGCTGCTGTATGACCTCTGCCACTCCAGGATCCCGGCATTCCCACTGAGATTAAGGAATCAAGGATAGCATCTCCTGCTTTCATCTACAGCCTAAAGAGGACAGCCACTAGAGCACTTTTCCAAAAATGCTGATGTTATGTTCTCAGTGTTTTTCAGTTCAGTGCTATGACAATGTAAGTGTCCTCTAGGTCTTCTAGGAAAATAGTTTTGGGGACAGAGAGTAGGACATGCATGATAAATCCATTCCCATATCCCAATTCTCTAAGTTGTTAAATTTATTTTCTTCCTCTGTATCATACAAATGAATTTCTGGTCTATTTCATTTAGTGCATGTCACTGTTGAGGCCATATCTTAATCAACTGAGTAAATGGTTAGAAATACTGCCAGCTGCTCAAACCGGAATATTTAACCCAAAACCTGGTAAGAGAACCTATTTAAAAAAATTCAGCCCAATATAAAATTATACACTTCCCTCTCTGAGCTAGCACCTCCAGAATCCATTCCCCTTCATATCCCTCTGTCTTTTGTTGCATAAATTAGCAAAACCTTCCAATTTTTATTCTCCCATATTTGACTTTGCAATTGGTTCTCTGGGGTATGCTAGTGTGATTCCAGTTGTCTAGAGACATTGAGGAAAACTGGCACCCCCTGGCAAGATAACTATCTTTGGTGAAGTCAAAATAGCTTCATCTTACAGGGTTGCTTCTGCTAGCAAGAAAATATTAGTGGAGTTTATGGGTTCAATATCCTTAAAGTTGTCTAAACTATCCCCAAAGTTACCATTCTTATTTCAAGTTTCTTCTATTTTGTAAACAGTGTTCTCATATTCATTAAGAGATCTGGCAAGGCTCTGAATTCTACCTAAAATGCATTTTACCAATTTACAGGATCAGACCTGTGTGTCTGATTTGCAACTATGTCAGCCCCTTGATAACAGGTATGAGATCCTTGTAGATCAGTCATAGAAACTCCCTGATTTTTTTTTTTTTACCATGACTTGAGCTGTGAATTTTAAATCTTAAGCTATTATTTTCTTTCTGTAAGCCCTCCAACACAGTTAGACAAAGCAAGCTTACCTTACAGGGTATCACCCTATAATGCAGTCACCATACCTGTATGGTATAGTCACCATATCTAGGATGACTATATATCCCGGTTGGGCACAATTCTGCTTATGTCTGTTATCTTGAAATTATTAATGACATTTTCACTTTCAAACTGTCCCAGTTGGACCATAAGTTACGTTTACCCTTCAAGTACCTATAGCCTACAACAACAACAATTTATACCACCAATGGATACTCAAAACCACCACAATGAAAATTTCATTATGGAATGATGTGGGCTATCTATTTCCCACTTTCCAATGCTAACAGAGTCCTTCTTGGTTTTAGGCTAAACAGAGTCAAAAAAATCAATCCTAGATTCCTATATTCTTCAGGGTGTGTTCCCTATAACCATCTTTAGTACAAATAAGTACATGAATCAAGATTCTTAGTTACAGAATACAGAATCTACTCCAGGTATTAAAACAACAACAACAACAACAACAACAACAACAACAACAACAACGAATTCACTATAGAGTATCAGGAGCTTACAGAATTCTGAGAGGTCTGGAACCAAACCTATATTCACAGCCAAGAATAATGCAGCCAGAAAAAATGTCCAACGTAAGACTGTTTTATCAGGAACCCCAATCATTGTCATTCACACTTGGCATCAAAGATGGTACTAGACTGCAAAGTCATTACTACAGCTGCCCAGAAGATTCCATTTCTCTGTGCGTGATCCTCTACCCACATCATTCCCATCTGCTTTCTAAGGTTTGTGCAGGTCATGAACTAGGAAGCCTAGTTCATGTGTGGAACCCTAGTTAGGGAAATACAATGTACTTTTTACACATAAGATCTCTTTAACACACAAGGCATATTACAGAAGCTTTGGTGAAAATTCAGGGGAAGCCAATCTTTAGGATCTGTCAAGAACTGGAAAAGACTATGGAGAAATCTACAGCCTCTATAGAGGTGGTGGCTGCAGAATTTCTATTAAAGAAGAGCTTAAGGGACACGATCTCACTGGAAGGGGGTTTAGGAGATTTGCCGTGAAGCTGTGTTTGCATAGCAAGCACACTGTTCTTAGCTCAGTTGCTTATTTCAAGTGATGCCTAGGAGAGTTAATGGAGGTCTACATCAGACAAATGAGACAAGCCTAGGCACCACAGCCAGATGGAAAAGGTAAGAAACAAGACTGCCACCCCTCTTTCACAAATTGAACAGCAATCTGGGGTGCCTCTGAACAGCAAAGTAAATGACAAGAAAGCCCTTGAATAGAGTGTTCTACCATATTGACAAGAGTCCTCCCTAAACAGCTCTGGGCAAGAGAAGACTAATTTTTAAAACAAAAATTGGTATATAATTTCTAAAAATGCAAACTTTCAAAATACTTTAAATTCTGAACTTCCAGATAACATTGGATTTATTAGTTCTATATTATCACATCTGAACTGGCACAAGCAAAGAGGGTCAAATATGTTTTCCCCCTTTCTAAACGGCATAATTGGTTTTTTCTGTCTTCCTAACTTGAAATATCCCTTTGCTTTCAAAGTAGTTTTGGGGCAATGATCATATTCATTTCCATGGGGTTCCTGGGACAACTTTTTCATTGTCTCAAGTCTATCTAAATAGGCCAGTAGATGCGCCAAAATGTATTTTCTGCGTGTATTTTTTTAATCAAGCCATGAGGTGAACACTTTTTATCACGAGACAAAGAGGACAGACAGAAATAACTCCTTTCAGAGCCCACTGTGGACTCCATGAGGAAGAGAGGCCTGTGCTATTCCACATAAACTTTGCAGATCTGTTGGCTTCTCAATTCATAGCACTCGACTCCCTGGCTCCTCAGCAGCTCCTTCTCCTCTGCTGCACCTCGAGCTTTCAACTGGGGGAAGTGGGCCGGAGAGGTGATGAAATCATAGTGCCGGTCCAGATGGCGCAGGTAGGTGAGCATGTGCAGAGCATAGGCCAGCACCAGGAGCAGGAGCAGGCACATGGCCAGGCCGATCAGAATGGCTGGTGAGAAGGAGGAGGCACAGTCTTGGGGCTTGGCAAACTGCCTCCCCTTGATGGCGAAGCCTTGGATCTGCAGGACAAAGAGCTGAGGTGACATATTCTCTCTCCTAAGATCTACCTCTCAGTTGGGCTGAGGGTTCTGCACTCCTAACTAACCAAATTTAAGATACTGGGGCTGTACTTACTAATTTGAGCACATGACCTAACAAATGTGAGTTTGCTTATGGGGACAGTGAAACAATTTTAAATCAAGACTGACCCAGATATTCTGAGATGTATGGTTATCATAATTAAGAGGCTCATGAGATTCAAGCCTCTGAAATAAAACCTCTTTTAATCTGATCCTTAGAAATATTCTAGTTCGTTTAAAACATAACTTTGTGGTGTCTCTAAAATTCAAAGTGCACTCAAAATTTTATAAATGTTAGTATAAATTTCACAAAGAAAAATTAAGTCTCACTTCCTCTGCCTTTGATTCTACCGACAGGAAGTAGACAGGAAGAGTCTCATAAGAGAAGATATCATGATCCCCAATGAGGCAAAATACAGGTAATAGAGGCTAACACTTACTGATGATTTTTATGTAATAGATTTAACTCATTCAAAATCACAAAAGCCTATGAATAAGTTACTATTTTATGGGTGAGGAAATTGAGGCACAGGAAAGTTAAGTAACTTGCCCAGAGTCACACAGCAATAAGTACAGTGAAGTTATTTTATTATTTTATTTTATTTTATTACTTATTTAAGTGCACTGAAGTTATAATTCAAACCCAGGCAGGGTGGCTTCAGAGTCACTTCTTGGTTTACAGCTCTACAAGTCCTAGTATGCTCTGTCTCTTCTTCCTCCGGACACTACCTCCCACTCTTTATCAGTTGTACCATACAGACTTGGTACTGCTTTTGGAAGAGCTGTGTATCAGCCCCTGTTTGCATCCTGCCCAGAGAATGGAAAGAAGAGCTTTCTCATATGTGCAAATGAAGTGGCTCAAATACTTGGAACTAGAAGAGGTTCAAATGTACAACTGACTCTGTATCTTAATACTATCACAATGAAAGAAACTGAGCTACAGAGTAACTAAATAAGAACAGTCATTTGTAGAAGGCAGCTCCCACACTTATCTGGCTTTTAGAATAGAATCCTGCACATCACCTCAGTCACCTAGTTGGTTTCAAAGGGATATATCAGAAAACTTAATTATCCATGAGTGCTTTGAGTGAGAACTCATTTTTATGACTCAAGTGGGTGCTTATGACTGCAACCAGAGACTTTAGAGGCCTTGCCCACCCAATTATCTGTGCACTACACTGAATCCAAAACAGCTCCAGGAGACTCTTGGCCTGGCTTCTGGATCTTTGGCCCACCCCTCTATGAAGACATAAAGTGGCCTTCTCTTAAGACTAGTGCCTGAAGAGTCAATCTTTTGACAAAATGACAAAAGATGGCCTCATTTGATGATGCGACTCCAGCCAAAGAGAATGTCCTCACATTGACTGTTACTTAATTCTTAAGACTTGGTTGAGAACAGTATCTGTGGAGAATGCTTGAAGGTTATGTTATCCATCCATTTTCTGGACTACTGGTTGTACACACACTGTATCTAGCCCACAGGGAGTTTTGTTAGGCCCAGAGTTCTGAATATCCTGAGAATTTCCCATTTAAAAAATGCAGACTTCTAGCTTCTATTGAAAAATCAAAGATCCAGCAATACTGAGCATGCATACCTAAGAAGCAAAAATTAAATTAACTGGAGTTGAATAAACATACTCCTTGTGATGCTGGCTACACTTTACCAGTCCCCAGACAGCCCACCAAAGGCATTTCAGTTTGCCATGTGTGTGACATCACGCTACACATTATTCTTAGAATAAATCAGGTGGGCAAAGCCACCTATGTGGAATGCAGCCTTTTGCATACATACCTGAATCACTATCACCACCACCTCTTGTGTGGACTGAGCTTGCACTCTGCCATCTGTTTACATCAACCTGTTTTAACAAGGCCCACCTGTGACATCCACTGTGGCGTGCACAGTAAGGCTGCTGTCGCAGACACTGGCACATGCTGCCATGCGCTCCCCACAAGCACACTTCCAGTAGTCTTATGAACGCCAAGAACACGTAACTGAGCGATTCTTTCTTATACCGGATGCCCCAAAGCTTCAGGGCCAAATCACTGTGCCGCTTCCAGCTGGATCAGACGGATGGTCTTGTGGTTTTGTGTACCAGCCTCACTGGTGGCTCTAATTGATCTTTTCTTCCTTTGTTTTCTTCAGCCACATGTCTTTGCCCATTTTTCTGTTTTATATTTTTTATCATAAAATATACATAACATAAAATTTGCCATCTTAACCATTTTTAGGCGTACAGTTCAGTGGCATTAAGTACATTCACATTTTTGTGCAACCATCACCATCATCCATCTCCAGAACTTTTCATCTTGCAAACTGTAACTCCATTAAACACTAATTCCTCCTGCCCCTCTTCTCCCAGGCTCCCAAAACACCATTCTATCTTTTGTCTCCAAATCTGACTACTGTAGATACTTCATATAAGTGAATTCAGACAAGTATTTGTCCTTTTGTGTCTGCTTTATTTCACTTAGCAGAGTATCAAAGTTCATTTGTACTGTTGTCTATATCTGAATTTCCTCCCTTTCAAGGCTGAGTAATATTCCATTGCATGTATACACCAGCCTTTTTCATTCATCCATCAATGAACATTTGGATTGTTTTCATCTTTTGGTTATTGTCAATAATGCCGCTATGAACATGGGTATACAAATATTTGTTCAAGTCCCTGCTTCCAATTCTTTTAGGTATATATCCAGAATCACATGGTAATTCTATGTTTAACTTTTGGAGGACATACCACCATACCATTTTCCACAGAGGCTACACCATTTTAAATTCCTACCAGCAGTGTACAAGGGTTCTAATTTCTCCACATCCTTGCCAACATTTATTATTTTCTGTTTTGGGTTTGCTTATTTGTTTTCCTATAATAACCATCCTAATGAGTATAAAGTGGTCTATGCATTTTTCAAAGTCAATTTTCTTACAGTGTTTCTCTAAGTCACCCTAAATCATTTCTGAAACAAGGGAGAGGTATAAGTCAGTCGATTCCTCTGTTCTTATCAGGCAAGATTATGTGTGAATTATTCCTTGTTTTCATTATTACTTTGTGCCTGCTTCTCTTTTTCAAGTGCAAGTGAGAAAAACATATACTCTTTAAGTATTGGTAAATACATATACACTATATATATTATAAGGTGCCTCTGAAGTCAGTGCAGAAGTCAAATTCTGCTTTTACCATTTACCAATTATATCACTTTGAAAAATTATGTAATCATCAGAATGTCAGTCATCCCATTTTTAAAACCGGGATAACAACAGCAATCTTACAACATTACGATAAGTTTTGAAGACAAAGTATGTAAAATAACCACAACAGTGCTGACACACGGCGGGGCGGGGGGGACTCATAAGTAGTAGTTACTATTAATCCACACCTGACACAGTCCTGGCTGTTGCCACATAGAAAGGCCATGACTTCTTTACACCCATAAAAGAAAGGCCAGAAATTAAGAGGGTGAAATAGTTTACCCAGGTAACTGAAAAGCAATTTGTAATCAAGTCTTTCTTTCAAACTCCAAAATGCAAGCTCTTTCCCTACCCCAAGTTGCAAATCTAAGCTGGGGGGAAGAGGAAGTAAATCCATTTACATTTGGAAAAGATTGGAAAGTGTGTCTCTAAAAGGGACAGGCAAAATCCTGCCTATTTCAGTGAGTTGGAAGAACGAGTGGAGCTTTTTTCACAGGTAAAGAGGACAGAGGAAGTTGACAGATGTCTCTCTGCCTGAGATTCTGGGGGTGAAAAGAAACACATCTAATGCCCCCATGCCTTTCCCCAAATACTTTCAAGAGGGTCTCTGGGATATTTTTGACTCCCTGGCTGACAGTTCCATTCCTGTGCTAACTGCCAAAGCTGTCACTCATGCTACAGATGTACTTCTTATCTGTCCTGATAGGATCACTGTTCTACTCCCTGAAGGAAATAAAATAATTATCCAACAGTTCCTCTCCCCAGAAGGGCCTCTCACTCTAGGAAGTGTCAGTCGCTGGCTTCATGCCACAGCTTCACTCCAGCTTAGACTGCTGGTATTCCTCATTGATGATTATTAGTGACTGCATAAATGTGAACATAAAAGCAAGTTGGGGGCGGGTGCATAGAGTGTGAGTAGTACACAGGGAGAGGAAATAATCTATCTTATTCCATTTCATGACTCAGAAGCTAAAGAAAAAACACCAATGTTACTCTAAAGGTGGATATCCATTCCTCTCTTTTCCCTGAACGTCTACATTTCAGGTGTTTTCAAACACTGAGTTTCTTTGGCACCAAATATACAGGTGCACTGAACATATGTTTTAGTTTATTACCTGGAAATCAACAAAAGTGACCTCCCACAGGCTTGACATATCATCCGTGTAGCTAGGCAACAAGAGGGCGTCATACCGCTGCAGGCTGCTGACACGCTGGCAGTGGTAGGAGTAACTTGCCGGAGCATATATGCCGGTTGCGTTAAAAGTTGCCTGGATTGAATTATTGAAAATAATCTCGACTCGCTGCAGACTAAACCAGCTCTGGAAGTACAACTTGTTGTAACTGGTAAGGGTGAATCTGAAAATGATTATAAACAGCATTAATCCTAAAGTACTTTGTATTTGCTGACACAGGAGATCTATGTGCAGTGCAATTGCACCCTCTTTTGTCAGGTAGTAGAACTGGCTCAGGGTTTAACTTCTAGGGCTGAACCAGAGTCTCCTGATAGGTACGGATGAAAGCAAATGACAGGGCAGACCCCAAAAGTGAACAGTACAAATTCCTTCAAAAAGGAAAACACAAAAAGCTTGTTTTATTTTCATTTTTAAAATCAAAACTTGATTCTAATATTGCAAAAAAAGTTGAAAAAAACTAAATGGATAATAATAATAATATAAAATTAACTAAGTAAATAATAGTAATAACCCAAAGAAAGCTTTTACTGTGTCAGGTACCCTTCTATGCTCTTTACTTGTATTTTATTTAACATGAGATAGATAATAATATTATCCTCACTTCACAGGCAAGGAATCAAGACACAGAGGGGTTTAAATAAATGGCCTGTGCAAGTTTACTCAGAGATTAAGTATTGGAGCTAGGCTCTGCATCCAATTTGAGACTAGAGAGACTTTACTCTTAGCCATTTTAGAATAGAATATTCTCCAGCAATAAAAAGGTTATAATATGTCATGATCATTTTTTTATTAAAAAAAAAGTGTGACTGCATAGAAAAAAATTCTGGAAGGATGGGGATAAAAATGTTAATAATGATTACAAACGGTGGTTAAATTATGAATGATTTTCAAGTTCCTTTCAAAGATAGGTTTTTTTTGTTTTGTTTTGTTTTGTTTTCTGGTCATGTATTGGGCTCCAAAAGAAGCAGACCCTGAGATAATGATGTGAACCAGAAGAAGTATTTGGGGAGGTGGTCCCAAATTTATTTGGGAATTCAAAATATGTCAAAAGGAGAAAAGAGAAATGACAGAGGAATGGAAGACATCCCAAAAGGACACATTATTAAGCAAGTTTCCACAGTGGGCAAGGGGGGTTTGATGACCATGGGGTACCCTGGGAACCAGGGTGGTTCACATACCTATTATCTGACCTGAGGGTGGGGGACCTGGGGTATTTATACACTTCTTTCAGTCATTGGTTGAGAGCCGCTGGGGTAGTGATGGGAGGCAGTGGACCCCTTTGGCTAAAGAAAGCTTTTAGGCAAAGAAAGGCTGACGATTCAAAGTTGAGCTGGTAGACTATAGTGCTCTCAAATGGAAAAGCCGAAAGTGATACAGATGGGGTACTGACAGCATCTGCCGCATTCCTTTATCACCAGAAAAAAATAATAATCATAAAGCTATTTTCCTTTTGGGGAAAAAAGTACTATTTGAATAAAAACTACTCATTCCTATATCAAACAGATATGTATATTTGTGTTTGAATATATGTTTGCTCACCTTGTGGGATTCTATTTTCCTTATAAAGTTTCTCTGAAAGATGATAACATGTATTTTCTAAATTATGACCAGTGAAACACTAGTGCTCCATGATACGGAGGCAATATTCGGAGGAAAGAGCTTTCCAAAGTAAACATAGGAAATGAGAAGTTAATCAAAGTCACCAAGTGCAGCAATCTTCCTTAAGAGCATGTCTTCACAGTAACTTTAACAAATACAAATTTATACTGTGAATCTCCAAGAGGAGGACATAGTATGCAGTCTTTCTCAAACACATTTGACCACAGAACCCCTTTCCTGGGGAAACTGATAAATATTTTTACATAGCAGAAGTGTTCCATAGAACACAGCTTAGGAAAGACTGTCCTAGCACACCCTGCTAGTTTTTTCAAGTAATGTTAAAGACACAGCTGTTTATCTTCACTAAAAGGTTGCTCCTATTGGAACGGAAACATTTCATTTTTATAAGAAAAAAAAAAAAACAAACGTAATGCCTTGAAATTGTCCCCCACTCCTGGAGCAGTTCCTAACTACTTGAATAAACCACTGTTGGCAGATGCATTCTTCCACACATAAACACAGCCAAATGTAGGCCTGGGCTGTCTGCTGAGAAATTCAGCTAACAGAGAGTTTTTGCTCTAATGAAATGATAAGTGGGATTCATTGCAAGGCACTACATTGAAAATAACTTCAAACGAGACCTTCAGCTTTGGAGCTCTACATATATTTTATTCTTTACTCAGAGGAAAAGAGTATCACATTTTCAGGTTTATGTGATTTCTTTTTTTTTTTTAAGATTTTATTTATTTATTCGACAGAAATAGAGACAGCCAGTGAGAGAGGGAACACAAGCAGGGGGAGTGGGAGAGGAAGAGGCAGGCTCATAGCAGAGGAGCCTGATGTGGGGCTCGATCCCGTAACACCGGGATCATGCCCTGAGCCGAAGGCAGAAGCTTAACCGCTGTGCCACCCAGGCGCCCCTGGTTTATGTGATTTCTAAGTCCTAACTGAAGAAGGAAAAATTTATATAGATGCTTTGGTAGAAACTAAAGAAATTATTACTATAGGATCCTACCATAATATCGCTGACTTTGTATAGTTAGTTATATGCGGCATTTCACGTGTCACAGTGCTTGGCACACAGCGGGCTACATGTTGAATGAATAAATTATATGGAGCCAATGCGATGTGCTAAATATGACATTCCAAAGTAGTATCCATACCTACCTTATGACAAGACCTTTGGGGATTTCAGCATCACCAAACTTCAGAGACAAACTAAGAAAAGAGAAACAACATAGACCATCAAAATAGAAATAACCTTTACTTCACACTATACTAAAAAATTACTTCAAAATGGAACATCTAAAACTATAAAACTTATAAACACCGAGCAATTCTGCAATCTTGGACTAGCCAACGGTTTCTTGAAAAAATACAGAAGTATGAACTCTAAAGAAAAAATTGATATATTGGACTCTATTATATTCGAAATCTTTACTCTTCAAAAGACAATGTTAAGAAAACAAAAAAGGCAAGCCACAGAATAAGAGAAAATATCCACAATACATATACACAAAGAACTAGTATCCAGAATATAATAAACAACACTAACAACTCAATAATAAGACAACTTAACTTAAAAATGGTGAAGACAGGCACTTCACAAAGGAAGATATACATACAGCTAATAAATACATGAAAAAATGTTCAGCATCATTACTTATCAGTAAAATATAAAATAAAACCACAGTAAAATAAAAGCATCATGGTATGGTAATCGAAATGATTAAAACTTTTTTAAGAACCTACTCTTGGGGTGCCTGGGTGGCTGAATCGGTTGAGCATTCAACTCTTGGTTTCCATTCAGGTGGTGATCTTGGGGTCATGAGATCAAGGCCCACATCAGGCTCTTCAATGGGAATGGAGCCTGCTTGGGGTTCTCTCTCCCTCTCCCTCTGAACCTCCCCCACACTTTCGTTCAAGAAAAGAAGAAGAAGGAGCAGCAGCAGAAGAAGAACCTACTCTTAAGCTCTTAATGTCCAGATTTATCCACACTTTTCTGAAAGTTAACACAAGATTTCCTGGATGGGAGACAGANAAAAGAAGAAGAAGCAGCAGCAGCAGAAGAACCTACTCTTAAGCTCTTAATGTCCAGATTTATCCACACTTTTCTGAAAGTTAACACAAGATTTCCTGGATGGGAGACAGAGTATTACTAAATTCATAGCAATAATCACATTGGTTCCCCTTTTAACCTAATTCTTCTGCCTGGGCAACATGATGAGAGCCAGATGTCATCCTATACATACTGGGATTTGTAATAGAGGTGAGGAACACCAAAAATGTGAGTCTGGGAGTTTATAGAGAGAGACAGTGGTTCCTCTTCACTCCCTGAGAGAAGGAAAGAAACATTTGCTTCTCCTTAGTGTCGAAAATTTTCCTTGGCACATGGAAAGAGAAGAGTACTAGGTACCTACCTCACAATGGAAGCTGGTGAGTTTTATCAGCCTTTGGATGGGAACAAATAGCTCACCATAAAGGAGACAAATGGCTGCATGTCTAATACCATGAATTGTCTCTAAGAGGAGGACAAGTAGCCTCTGTGGGTTTCCAAGCACTGGAATGTTTCCATGGTCCTGAGGTTCATTACTTCTTGACAGGTAAACACATTCTTCTAAAGTGGTAAATCTCTTACTAACTCCAAGGCTTATTCTTTAATCCAAGTCCCAGTCAAATTTGTTCAGGAATTGATAACCATGCAGAAACATAAAAATATTTTCTTTACAGTCACTGACCATACCAAGTGTCAGTAAGGATGTAAAGCAACTGGAACCTCCTCACACAATGCTGGTGGAAAGGTAAATGGTACAATGACTTTAGAAAAACAATCTGGCAGTTTCTTAAAAAGCTAAACATACATATACCATATGATCTAGCCATTCTACTCCCAGGTATTTAAGAAAAAATGAAAATATACACTCCTACAAACACTTGTACATGAATGTTTAAAGCAACTTTCCTTGGAAGGCTATCTAAAAACTGGGGCAAAACCAAATTTCCTTCAAGAGGTAGATGGATAAATAAGTTGTGGTCTATCCATATAATGGAGCACTTGTTACTTACCAGTAAAAAGAAACATCACTTTCGTATGTGTAACAATGTAGAAGAATATCAAAATCATCATGCTAAGCAATAGAAGCCAGACTAAAAAAGAGTATACACCATATGTCTATACCTATTTACTTATTTATTAAAGATTTTATTTATACATTTTAGAGAGTGTGTGTGTGTGAGCAGGGAGGGGCAGAGAGAGAAGGAGAAATATTCTGAAGCCGACTCCACACTGAGCGCAGGCAGGGCTCAATCCCACAACCACAAGATCGTGACCTGAGCTGAAACCAAGAGTCAGGCACTTCAGCAACTGTGCCACCCAGGTGTCCCTTATGATTATATTTGTACAAAATTCTAGAAAATGCAAACTCACCTATAACGATAGAGAGCAAATCAGTGGTTACCTGGCGGGCTGGGAGTGGCAGGAGGGAAAGATTACAAAGGGAGAGACGGTAACATTGAGGGTGATGGAAATGTTTACTGTTTTGATCATAGTAATGGTTTCGTGGGTGTACAGATATGTCAAAACTGATCAAATTGTGTACTTTAAATATGTGCAATTTAGTGTATTTTATTTATATTTCAATAAGTTTGAAAAATAAGAACGAGAAAAAGCTAAATGAAAAAATGTGAAAAATTTAAATACAGAAAGGATGACGCAGCTATGTGACATTATAATGTCTAGAAGTTGTTAATACCTCAACATACATTATAAAATAAAAAAAGCAAAAGTTGATAGCCATGAGATGTCCAATTACAAGCTTGAAAAAATATCACACAATTGTAATCTCATTAATTTGGTCTTATCAAGAAATAGAAATGTCAGTGATTGAGCTGAAATTTATCATCATAGTATTTATGGGGAAAGGGGAAGAGGTATTTACAAAAGAAACCAGATAAATAAAGTTACTAAGAGAAAATCTTTATTTCCTAATGTTGTAAGATTAGACACCTTAAAGCATTCATTTATGAAAACTTTATAGGCTAATTTATTCAGTAAAGCAAGTCTCCAAAAGGGCCTTTCTCTAAAAATATTCTTATAGTCTATTACAAAGTTCTTAAAATACTTTAAAGAAACAAAATTTATTTCTTGAAGAGTATTTTACAAATTTGACTGATCACCTACTTTAACAGAAATTTTTCTACTTCTTCCAAGGAATCAGAATAGCTTAGTTATCCATAAACTGACTCCGTAGCTGATGAACTTAACCTCAAAGCAAAGCCATACTGAGCCCACCTAACTGCTGTTCCCTTTTCCTGATGGAGCAGCTCAATGGCCTGTAAGCTCACAACACTGCAATAGCTTTCTCCAGCCGTCCTGGTGTCAGTGAAAGCTGTTAACACGCTCTGCTGCAGAGTAAAAAACATGCCTGATTTCAACAAAGCAAATTCAACGAGGGTTCATTGAGACTCTTCTAAGTGCCAGGCATTGCACCATAACCTGGGAACATGAAGGAGAAATGCAATGTAGCAAGTCACTCAAAAAAGAGCTGCTTTCACTCTTCCAAGTGCCCCAACCTCCCACGTTTAAAACAGACTGAATTCTTCAGACTATAATTGCCTAAATTCAAAATACCCCCAGATGCTCGGATTATGCTCTATTTGTAGGGCTTTCACTATTTAAAAAGATTTCCGTAGCAAATCTGTCTGCCAACAATTTGCCTTTCCCTGAACATTTTGTTTCCAAGCACTAAAACAAAGTCACCTTTTTTTAATCTGTGCTTTTGACCTTACATGGTTATGTCTTTACTTGAGTTTATTCTTTCAACAACTCCCTCTCTGGTTCTTGAGACTATAAGATTTCCTTGCCAGCACAGCAAAAGCATCTCACTAATGTCCGTGATTCACAGGAATGAGGGATGGTCTCAGTAACTGGTCCCTGCACGCCTCATGTACTGGGAAGCCTCCCATTCATCCCCATGGGTGGGCTGTCCAGGATGTCCACATATTTGCCTCCAGGACTCCAGGAGGTAGATGCTGCTCAGGACTCATCCTAGTAGAATACACAGGTGGTGCAAGAAGAAAATCAGGTCCCACCCAATCATTCCTTTGCGCATTGTGAAAACCAAAGCTTCCCTAGGTCTCTCCACCAGTTAACTAGGCATAGGCACTATTTTTCTCTAGTTATCATTACTATGTTAGGAAGGTAATACTACTACTTAGAGTAGCAAGAGTTCTCAAAGTTCTTATGCATACATTTCCCCATTTGATTTTCACTATACTATGAGACAGGGCCAAGAAAAAATGTCTTTAAAATGACATTTTAGGAACCAGCTTTATTACCAAATAAGCTGTATGATCTTATCAAATTTCCTAACCTCTACGAGCCTTGATTTTGGATGGTAACAGTCTGTGACTCAATAGTATTGTGAGGAATAACAGATATTGTTCCTGGGAAGTCCTCGCACTGAGCTTGGCCCATGGCAAGTGCTTCAGGCCTGTTACAATTAATAGATGCCATCATCTCCATTCATAGATGATGATCCTATGGGCTCCTATTTGTAAAGTCACAAAGCTCAATAGCAGAACTGGGACTAAAAGCCAAGTTTTCATTCTTTCTGTCTCTGTGTTCCCAGTGATCATTAAGATTTCTAAAGCCCAGCAAAAAAAACCAAAACACAACAACAACAACAAAAAAACTGTAGTGCTCTGATCTTCCCCACAAATATCCTGGGGTCAGAATAAATGGAATCAAGGCGGGCCGGTCAGCCACAGACAGGCAAGATGATCCCCAGGCAATCAGCCTCTCTCCAGGCAGCCGACCACAAATAAAGAGCCCTGTAGGGAATTAATTAGAGCCCAAGGAAAGAGTCCTGAGCTCTCAGCAGTGCTGGAGTCTCTTTGGTAGTCTGTGCTGCAACAGAATAAACAAATCTGGGAGGACTCTGGATGCTTATACTTACAATTCCCTAATTCCCTAATAAGAGATAATCATCCTGAATAGCAAGATACTTACTAAACTTGTAATATTAATACAATCCATTTTTACCCATCATCAATAATTTTTAAATGAAGGGTAAAGCTCAGGAGTAAAAAACTATTTCTAGCCAAAGTATGTAAAATGAATACGCACACACATACACACAAGTACACAGTATACAAAGCATTCTGCCCATCTAAACCAAGCCAGGACAAATGCAGAAAATCTTCCAAAAGCTTTCATTATACCAGCAAATGTTGAAAGCAAGGAGATTTATAGAAAGCAAGTGGGATACACCAGACTTACTCCTCCTTGACCAAAACAAATAAAAGCAAAAAATTTTTGCTTGGATGACTAGAAAACAGAGAAAGGTACTGGAAATTGATTTCTTCTTCAAAAAGGACATTTGTTTAATCTGCTTATCTCAAGTCAAAAGGAATTATTAAAATCATTTTGAACAAATGTTCTAAAGAATTCGCTGGAATATGGCCATTCAAATGTACCCTTGCACATTTGAAAATTGGCAACGTTCCACAACTTCAGAACACTCCCTAGAACCAGAAACAGGCCCTGGCTAGAGTCAGCCTTTTCTGTTTCACCCACCAGAAGATGTATGGCTCTGCTCGCTGACACATGATTTCCTCCCTGCTAGGACAAAAGTAGTTTGACACTTCACATTTAGAGTTGATACCAAGCCTGGAATCCTGTTCATTTTTCAGAATGAATTTGGAAAACCTTCACTTTCACAACCCTGATTTTTCCTCAAGGTACTGTAACAGGAAAACAGCTGTGGAAAAAAATTTTTAAATTAATTTCTAACTTTTTATCTTTCATTTTAGACATTAAACATTTCATCAGAGATGTGTTTCAAGTTCACTACAAAGGAACCTACTTCATCTTCTGAAATGTCAGAAAACTTGACCACTCAGTTAACAGACTACAATCGCCCTAAGGGCCTCCTCCAGCAAAGCAGTCAACTTACGTGGCACTTTCTTCACTGCAATTTGAGTTGTTAATGTCCACTGTCGCCTTCTGGCCAAAAGCTTCATCGGTAAGGTCCAGCCAGGTCTGATTCTTAAATTTTATTGTTATTCCTTTGGCCCAGAAAAGAATGCAGGGAATTCCATCCATGGAGACATTAACTGGGCTATGATGGCTGAATGCATTCCAAGGTTCTTTTTCTAAATGTCCTTGTCTGCTCAGAGTGTAGTTGAGAGTCTAGTTAACCAAATAAACAAAATTTAAGAGATGGGCTTGTTTCCATGGCACAAAAGGCTTCTTGGAAGTAAAAGGACTAATTTACAACCTGTTGAAACTTGGATCTCTCTCACTCCAGAGTCCATGCTACTGTGGGACGAAGGAGATAGTGGGACCCATCTTAATCAGTTAACAAGCCTAAACTGACAGGTATACCTGAAAGGTATATGAACCTAGTTCCACAAAGCACCCAAATTGGGAAGGACCAAATTGTTAAAATAAAAAAAAAATTTTTTTAAAAAGCTGAGTTTGCAAATAATGATATTTGCAATATAGACTTTAAAAAGTTACCAGGCTGGGAGAAAGAGTGGGGATGAACAGGTGGAGCACAGATTTTCAGGGCCACAAAAGTGTTATTCTGTATAATACTGTAATGGCGGGTAGATATCATTATACGTTTGTTAAAACCCATAAAATGTACAACACAAAGAGTGAATCCAAACAAACTATGGACTTTAGTTAATAATAATGTATCAATATTGGTTCATCAACTTTAAGGAATGTACCACAATAACACAAGACGTTAAACAAAGGGGAAACTGGAGGAAAGAGGGATTGAAGGAGCATATGGGAAACTTCTATTTTGTTCATGTTTTTCTGCAAACCTAAAACTACTCAAAAAAAACAAAAAGTCTAGTAATCAAAACCAAAAATTGACCATGCCATGAAATTAATGGCTGTAATCTCTTCAGAAAATAGGAACCCACATAAGGCAAGATTTTAAAATACAGAAATTAACATGCTAAGCAAACAAACATAACAAGAGGTTTCTAGATATCTAGACTAATTCTCCAGGCCACTAATATCCAAAAGAACATTCTGCAATATTGGATAGTTGTATATCTGCACTGTCCTGTGCAGCAGCCACTGGATTTCTGAAGCTATTATGGCCCTGGAAACGGGGCCAGTGCACCTGAGATTAATTTTTAATTTCACTTAACATTATTTCATTTGAATTTAAATTTAAATAGCCCCATGTGGCTGGTGGCTACTGCCTTGGACAGTGCAGCTCCAGATCATGTAATATACAAAAATTAGCAGGGTATTCTAACATGATTCTTCGTCTTATGAAACCTGAGGAAGCCCAAGACAATGCACTTCAGTACTTGACTCCAGAAGTCACAAAGGCAGGTCCATATCTGAAAGAAGACCCACTTATCTAGATCAACTATTCCATACAAATTACTCCAATAGAAGTACAGATAAAAGAGAAATTAAGGAGACAGCAGCAATCCAAGCTTACCAGTAACCAAAGATAAACCGTTACTATAGTGATCCCGTTTGGAAAGCAACAAAAGTAAAACTGAGCATTGGAATGAAAATATACAAGAGCAAGTAAAACTTTAGTTTTTTATTTACTAGAAGACTACCATAATACATTTCCACACCCAAAGCTTAAGCAAGAATGTTAGTTATTAACAAAAATATTATTTATATTTTCACAGTTGCTCTGAACTGATTGAAAAGTGTTTTAAAAAAAATTTTTTTTTTTACAGATAAACCTAGTTTCCTCACATATCCATACCTGTGTGATTGGTATTGTTGTGAAATTCTGGATTGGATTCATATCTCCGTTACTCTGGTGATCTGTCAAATAAATGATGAGTACAAAAGCTAAATGTCACTGATTTATTAATGTACCTGAATGATACTAAAATGCTAAACACTGTAAAATATACCAGGCTTGAGCCCCTTCTGGTTCATAATTTAGAATACACCAGTTAAAGAGATTTTTACATGAGAGACTCCTGCTCCAAGCACCAGTATTCAGGGAAGCCCACCACAGGCAACACCCTTGTCCTCAACCCTTCAAGGAATCATAAGCGCGAATACAGGTCTTACCGTTTATAACCACTTCTTTATTTGAAGATGTTCGAGAGATGAAACTAGAAAAAACAAAATAAAAAGATGCTGAACAAATATCTATATTTCAGATTTCATAGGAAGTTTTAAGGAGGATATTTCAGTTTACTACATCTCAAGAGTAGAAGACAGAACCTTACCCGTCAAAACTGTCCACTTTTTCATAGTGAATTTCTGATTTAAAAAAGTAATACATGTACTTCAAAGAAAATAAAAAGTCAGAATTTTTTTAATTTGTAAATATCAACCCTAATTCTTATCCATTGAATATTAATTATTATTGAGGGCCTACCATGTGCCAAGTAATGTGCTAAACACTAAGGTCTAACCAAAATAAATAGTAACCAAATAATAAACCAAATAATCAAATAATGAAACATAATAAAATCTTTTATACTGAAATTTTATACTCCTTGTACTGTTACTATATTAAAGCAAAAATATTTGCTTTTTATTAAAAAAAAAGACAGACTCTATTGCCAAAAAGCTATTTCTGAAAATTATGGGGATGTAAATTATAATATATATCCTTCCAGTGTTTCACTTTACACACACACAAACACACAGATGTAATACACAACACACATAAATATACTTTTTATAAAATTCAAAAACAGGTATGTTAAACATCCTGTTTTGGAGCCTGCAAAATTTTTTTTCAACAAAAAATATATCACAAATATTTTCTCATGTAATTATATATTTTTCTGAAACAACTTTTTTAACTTTTGATTTTAATTCCCATTAGTTAACTTACTGTGCTATAATAGTTTCAGAAGTACAATACAGTGATTCAACAATTCCATACATCACCTGGTGCTCAACATGATTTTCTGAAATAATTTTGAATTCCATGTTGGCATTACAACATACAAATGTTATCAATTTATTCAAACAAATTCCTATTAGTATTTAGGTCATTTCCAATTAACAAACAATACTACATTGAACATTATTGTGGATTATCTGTTCATACCCCCAAGAAGTTCCTTAAGACAAATTCCTAGTAGTGAAATTGCTAACTTAGAAGATCTACACACCTTTTTATCAGGGAATATTGTAAGCACATACAAATAGAAACAGAAAAACATAAGTCCTCTTCCCACCCCAATGTACTTGTACCCACCACCTAGCTTTAGTAATATCAAGTTATGAGCAATCTTGTTTCACCTATGAACTCACCCACTTCCCCTCTCTGGTATTATTTTGAAGGAAGTATCAGAAATTATATGATTTAAGGATGTATTTCTAAAAGACAAGGACTTTTTAAAATAACAGCCCAATTACATCTAGAAAATATTAATAATTTCTTTAACATTAACTATCATGTCAGTGCTTGAATCTCTAATTGTGTCATAAATGTCATAAAAATTTTGTTTAAAATTTAAAATTTTTCAGAACTTGAACCTTGTAGTATATAAAAATGCAGATCAAACTCTATATTTAAGAAATTAATATCCAAGACCTATAAGTATAATTATTACATAAAGTGTATTACATACAATTAGAGAAATATATATACATATTACATATCATGATCCATATGCAAAATAATTTTAGCTAAAGAGTTACTAAATCTGTAACATAAAGTGCTTTAAAATAAATTATATGGAACCAATTACACATTGAATGCACCATTCTCTTGGTAATATGATCTCTATTATCTAATGAGAATTTCTGAAGATGACAAGTTGGTGACCATGACGTCTACTCATTGCTATTAATAAATTCATGCATGCATACACTTATTCTCACTTTATCAATTTTACTGAGATATAATTTAAGTACAATAAACTGCATCCACTCAGTGTGCATAATCTGATGAGTTTTGGCATATGCATATATCCATGACATATCACCATAATAAAGATGCAGAATATTTACAAACCACTAAAGTTTCCCCACGCACTTTTGTAGTAGAGAAATGTTCTCTCCACTCTCAGCCACAGGAAGACTAAAGAATTGCTTTCTGCCACTTTAGATTAGTTTGCATTTTCTAGAATTACAAATAGAATCATATATATCCTTTAGTGTTTGGCTTCTTTCAGTCCAAATGTAATGATTGGAATTCACTGATGTTGTTATATATATATCAATATCTCATTCCTTTTTATTACTGAGAGATACTTCACTGTATGGATATACCACATTTTGTTTGCCTATGCATCCACTGATGGACATTTATGGTGTTTCTAGTTTGGAGCTACTACAAATAAATATATTTGTGTACAGGGCTTATGTGGAATATTTTTTTGTTTCTCTTGAATAGATACCCAGAAGAATGGCTGAGTCATACGGTAAAAGTTTAACTTTTAATGAAACTGTCAATCAATTTCACTATATGATCTTTTCTATGGCTCTACATTCTTGTAATATTTGTACTATAAATCTGTTTAATTTAGGCCACTCTCATAGGCATGGATTCCTTTCACACTGTAGTTTTCTTTTCCATTTCCCTGATGACTAACGATAGTTACCATCTTTTCTTGTGCCTATTGACCATTCATACATTTTCTTATGTGAATTATATGTTTAAATCTTTTATCAAATTTTTTAATTAAGTTAACCGTCCTCTTCTTATTAAGTTCAAGGAGTTCTTTGTATGGATACAAGCCCTGTGTCAGATATATGCACTGAAAACATTTTCTTCCATTCTGTCTTGCTTTTTCATTTTCTTAAATGGCGACTTTCAAAATGGAGACATTTTAATTTTCATAAAGTTTAATGTATTTGTTTTTCTTCTTTTATTGTCTATGTTTTCGGGTCTAAACCATTTTCTTAACATAACGTCACAAAATTTTCTCCTGTGTTTTATCTAGAAGTTTTAAAGTTTAGCTTTTACATTTAGCTCTGTCATTCATTTTGAGTCATATTTGTGAGATGAGGTACTTGTAGCATTTTAGAGAATAGGATAAAGTAAAGGTCCTATTAGTTTCCAGAAATTAAAAAAACAAAAAACGAAAAACAAGAAACATGCAAGGATTCAGAAAATGTATCTCTCACACCCTTTCATGGGAAGCTAAAGGAAGATGTTCTCCAGCAAAGTGAGAGGAAACCAAGAAGGAGGAAAGCATAGGCACTAATTAACAGAGGCTCTAACTTAAAAGAGTGAGGAAGAGAGACTTCAAAATGCCCATTGCACATGAGACTAGAGAGCATCGATCCAGATTGCAGTAGGAGGACAAAAGAGCTCCAAAGAGGAGACCTAGAGGGAGGGCTCTAGGTAAAAGGATTTGAGACACTACAGTACATGTTAGATGAGCGGACTTGTGAAAAGAAGTAAGAATATATATATTTTGAATATTGCAAATGAAAAAGGGCAATTTTTAACTCAAGAGAAAAGGAAAGAGTTGTACAAAGAAAAAAGAAACAATTATATTATGCTACCTGGCTTGTCAGCGAACAACATAGGTATAGTCACACTGATGCCAGCACAGATTTAACTGAAAGTAGAAATGAACTATACATTAGAGGTGTGGGGGATGAAGAAAAGAAAAGTGAGGGCAGTGTTGGAGGCAAAAACCTTGTCAGCAATAATAGTAAGTTGTTAGACAATGTGTCAAAAATGTGTAAAATTTATTTAAAAAGAATAAATTAGAAATATCCATCAAAGTAATGTATGTACATGGTTTTAAAAAATCAAGGGGCGCCTAAGTGGCTCAGGCAATTAAGCACCTGCCTTCAGCTCAGGTCATAGTCCCAGGGTCCTGGGATAGAGGTCGAGATCCCTCCTTGGAGGGGAGTCTGCTTCTCCCTCTCCCTCTGCCTCTTGCCCCCGCTCATGCTCTCCCTCACTCATTCTCTGTCAAATAATTCTTTAAAAAAATACAATTAAATGTGTAAATTGAGAAATCCTCTACACATATTTAAATACTGTGGCAGTGTGGTGGATTGTATGATTGTTCCCAACTCCCTGGAAACAATCCGAGATGTATATATATCCCTGCCCTTGGCCATAGGATTTGCAGCACCTTCCCATAGGTAGAGAATATTTCCTGTCCCAAAGTAAGTCTCGGCTATGTGTTTTGGTCGAGTCAATGGAACATGAGTGGGAGCAATAGTGTACCAGTTCTGCAGAAACTTTCTGAGGTGCTGCATGTGTCTGCCACCTCCTTGTCCTCTTCTCTCTGCCACGAAAATGGAGTGCCCAAACAGGGGCTATTCTTTCAGTTTAGGTCTTGGAATGACAAGACATAGGAAACGCAGCTGGAGCAGGTCTGCAACAGCTCACTTAACGGCTATCAACATGTAACAAGAATGAGAAATAAATGTTTGAGATCATATGATTCTGGAATGCGGGAGTTGTTTGTTACTAGAGAAGCAGACTAACTGGGAGGCAGTTTTTTTCTATAATTTATGATGTGTCTTAGTAATATTTTATTTTTTTAAAACCATGTACATACATTACCTTGATGGATTTTTCTAATTTATTCTTTTTTAAAAGGTGCTTTCTGGGGCACCTTTTTAAAGTCAGTTAAGCATCTGACTCTTGATTTCGGCTCAGGTCATGATCTCAGAGTCATGGGATCAAGCCCCACACAGGGCTCCATGCTGGGCATAGAGCCTGCTTAACATTCTCTCTCTCTCTCTCCCTCTGCCCCTTCCTACCCACCCCCACTCTCTCTCCTTCTCTCTCTCTAAAAAAAGAAGAAAAAAAAAGGATAACTTCCTTTAAAAATTTAGAAATTAGGGGCGCCTGGGTGGCTCAGTCATTAAGCGTCTGCCTTCGGCTCAGGGCATGATCCTGGCGTTCTGGGATTGAGGCCTGCATCAGGCTCTACTGCTAGGAGCCTGCTTCTTCCTCTCCCACTCCCCCTGCTGTGTTCCCTCTCTCACTGGCTGTCTCTCTCTCTGTCAAATAAATAAATAATCTTAAAAAAAAAAAAAGAAAAAAGAAATTAAAAATAAAAATTTATAAATTAGCATTCTGATTTATACTAAGTCTCTGGTGAGTAGGGTGCATAAATCAGTTCTCAGAGGCCAAATACACCTAGAAGCACTAAGATATGTAATTTCCTGAGCAGCAAAAGTGAGGCTCCAATGTAACGACAAAGAGATGTGCTTTGGCTAAAACATCTCTATCTTACCTAAACTCCAAACTCAGTACTTCAAGTTACAAAGTCACTGAATACATGAAAGAAACATTAATACCCAGGCAACTTCTTAAAGAGCTTCAAGCTTTCTAATAATATCATCATACACACAGAGACTTTTAAAATTTCTTTAATTTAAACTTCATTCATCCAAAAATCACATTTCATGATACAGGGTTAAGTATTCAATTTTAAAATGTCTTAGTGAACAAAAACAGAAAATTATGAGATATATTTTATCTAAATAAGATAAAAATTTATCAAGTCATTTGGAATTATCTAGTTAGCAGTAGAGTTTAATAAAGGTTTCCTGAATAAAAGTATATGAATGAATGAATGAATGAATACATGGATGGATGGATAGATGGAAAAATGAGCTACCAAACTGATTAATACGCTTAGATTGAAACTGTGCTCTACTCATGAAAAATTTCCATGTGTTCACAAATGAAAAGCTTTTAGAAGACTACAAAGGTTTATCTTCATCTCAATGAATCTATCATCATGAACATACAATAATGCTGCTATACTTCTTTTTTTAAATAAATTATAATTTAGATAGTGCTTTCCCATACCCATAAGACTGATTTAACAAGGTTTTATGGGAAACCATAATCTCAACCGAAGATAAAATATATACACATTTTCACATCACTACATAATCCCTGAACTAAAGTAAGAATTGTAGAGAATTAACTGGTAAAGTTGTCTATGTGAATAAACTGAGAAACACTGGTCAAAAAAATTTTTTTAAATAAAAAATAAGGAAATAAGACCTATACTGTCTCTAAAATATTCCAATCCTTGTCCAATAAAACAGATCTCTGCGATACCTTTGAAAAGTAATCAAGAGCCTGCTTGCAGTGGCTGGTGCCGTATTCTTTAACTATGAGGTAGTCCCTCATGAGTCTGCAAAGTAATACTTTCATGAAGGTGAAGGCGGAACAGCTCTGTCATGGTTCTGGGCAGGATGAAGACCACATTCCCACCATGGTCTCTGAGGCCCTGAAAGACCTGCTAAGTGTGCTCACCTCATCTGACCTCTTCCCCTGTCTGCTCTAGCTACACCAGCAGTCTTTACTTCAGTTCTTTGAATGCTTCATGTTCCCTATTCTCTCATAAGAGTCTTAGTGCTTGCTGCTCCCTCCACCTAGAATGTTCTCTATTTTCCCTTCCCCCTACCTCCTAGGTACTTCTACCCTTGCTACAGATCACAGCTTAAATGTCACTTCCTTAAGAACACTATTCCTACCATCTCAGACCAGTTCAGATATGCCCATTATATGTGGACACAATCTCCCATACTTTTCTTTCACAGCATGACTCACATTTGATTAATGAGAGTACCTCCTCCATTAGACTTAAAGCTTCATGAAGGCAGGGACTATATCTGTTTTGCTCACCACTGTAGACCCAGTACCTAGCACAGTGCTTAGCTATTTAAAAGTACCCAGTATTAAAACATACATGCTACATGCATGAATGAACGAACAGATTAATGAATGAACAAAGTTTGAAAGGAAAGTCGAAAATGGGAGATCACACAGGACGCTGTGTAAGAGGAAAATATTTCCTTTTGTTTAAGGAATTGTTTAAACCCAATTTGAGGAAGAAATATGTAAAGAAAGAGTGGTGACCCCTATTCTCTCTAAGCTTAAGAAACAAGTATTAAGCTTACAATACAATCATCCTTCCTAGAGACTTAAGAACCTTGAAGTGACCCATAAAACTGAAAGCTATTTTAAATTGCAGATCCATGATTTGAAAGACATTCACAAAACAACAATATTAATATAAATGAAAATGCTATATTATTAGATTCAAACGATCATTGACTGATGTGGTATCTAGGGTCCCTTCTGAAGCTGAGATTATTTAAACCCATTAACCTTGCTTCAAAAGCAGAACTGGGATTTTTATAGTATTTGCTGTACATTTTATCAGTATAATAAACAAATCAGTCATTTCTGTACAAACGAAGTAAGGAAACCTTACTAAGCTTTAACAACCTAAGGAGTATAGGTCTCTTATTATTTGAAAATGAACTTGAAGGAAAGCATTAACTGATTTAGAAACAGTGGGAAAAACAAATAGAAAATGCCTATACTTAATAGTTTTTATCAGCTGGTGACTTCAAGATCCTTGAACACAGTTTTGGCAGACCATCCTAGTCAGTGCTAGGTGTTCACACTAAATCCCCTAATATATTTGTTGGGACGGCACATAAAGAGCAATTAGGACATATAACATAAGTTAATTGCTATTCAGATTCTGAATATTCTCCCTTATAGATAAATCTCTATAGTTTCCCTTATACGGTATGGGAAGAGCCAAAAAACAAAGGATACAGGAATAGAAGTTTTGCTTGTTATTTTTAAACAGTACGGACTCCAAACAATTACTGTCTCCTACCAGTTAAAATGATTCAACACCTTTTCTTTGAAGGACAGGTTATATATTTCTGAGGTTTTTAAATTTTTCTTTGCTCTCTTTTCTCATAACAATGGCAGGAGAAAATCATGAAATTAATATTTACTTTTAAGTATAAAAGAAACCTGAACACTGATTTGAGTCATTTTCTCATAGATACATACTTCGATACATAATACAAATGTTTCTTGAGCATTTCGAATAACTCCTGCCTCTTCTAATAAAGACTGCATTTTCATCTCTTATTTATAAACTCTAGTTCAATGATTTTATTAGCTACTCAATGATCTAATCTATCTAATTTGAATTATAAACAAATATAGCTATGCAACAATATAAAGACATTACAGAACCATCTAATTTCACACTTGCCTTGAAGTTCACAGATGCGTTGAATTAAAAAATGTGCAATTACTCACCTTACATTCTTCCTGGCAAGTATTTGGTCCAAAGTTAGCGAAAATCCTATACATAAAAAAATAAGTGAAAAACTAAACACGATTTTTCTTCCCATCAAGAAATGATTCAGTTTCTTCAAAGCAAGCACATCTGTTAAATCATAAACGCAAACAGAGCAGAGGCAGTATTTTCCATGTCTTGTGACTGACAACATATTCAACCAATAAAAAGACCACATTCCCAGAATGTATTATGCATGGGAGAGGGTGGAGGGAGGGGCCTGATACTGCTTAATTTAGAGTATAGAGTGAAAGCAGTGCATCTATTTAGGATGTTTGCTTATTCATGAAAGATTATTAGGGAGCAGATTTTCAACTAACTTCTTTTTAGAAACCAGCATTGTTTCAATACTCTCTTAATAAGAATCTCATACTGCTTTTCAGGAAGTTATGAAATTCTCCTAAAAATTTACAAAGTATACATTATTACATGCATTCTTCAGGCGAATAAACGAGTAAAAATCTCTGAAACTTACCTAATTTTACATATGTGTCCTACTTCACAGTTTTCTGTTAAATTCATGACTCTCCATATGCTAAGAGCTCTGGAATGTAATGGTAAAGAGCACTGACTTTGGGGTTAGATAGTCCTCAAATGCACTCCAAGCTCCAGTTTCCCCATCTGCAGAGTGGGGACAAAAGTACTTAACTCAAAGAACTGTTGTGAAGATATATTGAGGCCCTAAACAGCCAAATCTACCTTGAGAAAGAACAAAGCTAGAAGTATCACACTTCCTGATTTAAAAATACATTGTAAAGCTACAGTAATTAAAACATTACAGTATTGCCATTAAAAACTGACATATAGGGGCGCTTGGGTAGCTCAGTCTGTTAAGCATCTGCCTTCAGCTCAGGTCATGACCCCAGGATCCTGGGATTGAGCCCCACTGGGCTTCCTTCTCTCTCTCCCCTGCTGCTCCCTCTGCTTGTGCACTCTCTCTTGCTCTCTGTCTGTCAAATAAATAAATAAATAAAATCTTAAAACAACAACAACAACAAAAAAAACCGTGACATATAGAGCAACAGAATAAAATACAGGCACCTAGAAATAAATTCACACATACACAGTTAACTGCTCTTCAGCAAGAGTGCCAAGAACACACAGTGGGAAAAGGACAGTCTCACCAACAAATGGTGCTGGGAAAACTGGATATCCACAAGCAAAAAATGAAATTGGAGCCTTACTTCACACCAGACACAAAAATCACCTAAAAATAGATTAAAGACTTAAAACCTAGAAGAAAGCAAAGGGAGGGGCACCTGGGTGGCTCAGTTGTTTGGGCATCTGCTTTCAGCTCAGGTCATGATCCTGGGGTCCTGGGATCCAGCCCCATGTTGGGCTCCCTGCTCAGCAGGGAGCCTGCTTCTCTCTCTCCTTCTGCAGCTCCCCCTGCTTGTGTACTCCTACTCACTCTCTTCTCTCTCTCTCTCTCTCTCTCTCTCTCTGTCAAATAAATAAATAAAATCTTTAAAAAAAAAAAAGAAGAAGAAGAAGAAGAAAGCATAGGGAAAGTTTCATGACACTGTTCTTGGTGATGATTTCATGGATATGACACCAAAGCACAGACAATAAAAGCAAAAATAGAAAAGTGGAACTACATCAGACTAAAAAGCTCCTGTATAGCAAAGGAAACAATGAACAGTAAAAGGCAACCCACAGAATGAAAGGATTTGTAAAACATACAAATGAAATATCATTAATTTCCAAAATATATAAGGTATTCTTACAACTCAAGAGCAGAAAGAACACAAATAACCCAAGTTAAAAATGGGCTAAAGACTTGAAAAGACATTTCTCCAAAGACGACATACAAATTACAAACATATATATAAAAGCGTGGTCAATGTCACTCATCACCAGGGAAATGCAAATCAAAACCACAAAGAGATATCACTTAACACCTGTCAGCATGGCTATTATCAAAAAGAAGAAGAAGGAAGAGGGGGAGGCGGAGGAGGGGGAGGAGAAGGAGGAGGAGAAGGGAAAGCAAGAAAGCAAGCAGAAAGGTAAAGGGAAGGAAAGGAAAGGAAAAGAAAAGAAAAAAAGGTAAAAAAAAGAACAGACAGTGTTGGCAAAGATGTGGAGAAATTGGAATCCTTGTACACTGTTGGTGGGAATACAAAACAGTTCAGTTGCTGTGGAAAACAATATGGAGATGCCTCAAAATATTAAAAATAGAACTACCATATGATCCAGCAATTGCACTTACGGGTATTTGCCCAAAATACCTGAAATCAGGATTTCAAAGAAATATTAGTGCTTGCATGTTCATTACAGCACTGATATTCACAATAGCCAAGATGTAAAAACAACCTAAGTGTCTGTAGATGGATGTGTGGATAAAAAATATTATGCAGCCTTTAAAAAAAATGAAAATTCTGCAATATGTGACAACATGGATGAACCCTAAGGATGGTATTATAATTGAAATAAGCCAGTCACAAATACCAAACGATTCCATTTATATGAGGTATCTACAATAGGCACAGCACAGACTCAAAGAGTGAAATGGTGGTTACCAGGGGCTAGGGAGTGGGGGAGGGAGGAGAAAATAGGAAGTTACCAATCAATGGGCATAAAGTTTCAGTTATGCAAGATCAATAAATTCTAAAGATCTGCTGTACAAGGTTCTACCTACAGTTAACAATACGGTATTGTACACTTAAAAATTTGTTAAAAGGTGGATCTCATGCTAAGTGTTCGTAACACAATAAAATAAAATTTTAAATAAATAAATATAATAGATGAAAGCCTTTTCTTACTTCAATGTCTAGTTAAATAAAGACTATCCATTGTTACTCCCTGCTTGCCAGCCTCCACTCCCACTCCCCTGCCACCTAAAATGTATGCAAACACACAAACCAAACAACAAAATCCCTAACAGTTGTTTTACATTAAAAAAATACAATTAAAATGCCATCATAAAGAAAATCCTCCAAAACGAAAGCATCAGCATTTTTGGCACTTAATAACCATGATCTCTTTAATGGCAAAGTACTGGTAGCTGAGAGGGGCTATTTGTAAGTGACATTTCAGAGATGATGGATTATAGGAAGTCTGGGGACTTGAACCTAACTAAGGACACTCTCCCCTTCCTTACTATCCACCTTTGCACACAAACCATCTTCTAATGTGGTTCTAGGGAGCCCTACAGAAAATGAGAAGAGGAGATGAAAGCACGATGACTAGGGCTCAGGAGGGGGGGCTGGGGGTGGAAATGGAAATGGAGAATTAAGGAAGAAAAATGCTAAGAAATATTATAAAACAGAAAAGGTACCACTATCAATGTGGCCTTTCCATGCCCATCTTATTCCTACTTCCCATCGTATTTCCTTTTCTTCTCTGTTCCTTCATTTTACCCAACTTCCACCCCCCATGTCTTTTACCTTTCTGTCTTTTTCCTGATTATGTGGAATTTCAAGTAGCAAGACAGGTCTGGAAAGGAGAAGTTTAATCCTAGGCAGGTTTACCAAATAAAATACAGGATACCCAGTAACATCTAAATTTCAAAAAAAACCCAATAATTTTAATAACAAATATGTTCCATGCAATATTTAGACATACTAAACTAAAAAAATCATGTTTATCCAAAATTAAATTTAATTGTACATCTTATATTTTTATTTGCTAAATCTAGCAATCCTAGTCTTAGAGATTTCTGCTACTCAAATTTTAACATGCATACAAATCACATGAGATTTTGTTAAAATGCAAATTCTGATCCAGTAGGTCTGGGGTGGGCCAAGAGCTTCTTTATTTCTAACAAGCTTCCACATGATGCTGATGCTGCTTGCCTACCGACTGTCCTGTGAGTAGCAAGGATTTAGAATAGCATTGTTCAACAGAAATATAATGACAGCTACGCATGTAATTTAAAATTTTCTAGTAGCCACAATGAAAGAAGTACAAATCAAGAGGTGAAATTAGTTTTAGGGGCGCCTGGGTGGCTCAGTCGTTAAGCGTCTGCCTTCGGCTCAGGGCGTGATCCCAGCATTCTGGGATCGAGCCCCACATCAGGCTCTTCCGATGGGAGCCTGCTTCTTCCTCTCCCACTCCCCCTGCTTGTGTTCCCTCTCTCGCTGGCTGTCTCTGTGTCTGTCAAGTAAATAAATAAATAAATCTTAAAAAAAAAAAAAGGTGAAATTAGTTTTAATATTTATCCTATTTAAATATTATTTCAAATATAATTATTAATGGGATATTTTACCTTCTTTCTCTGCTCTAAGTCTGAAATCTGGTATATAATGTATACTTACGCACATCTCAATTCAAACTAACCAAAATTTCAAGTGGTCAGTAACCACCGGTGGCTAGGGGCTACTGTACTGGACAGTGCAAATATAAAACTTTTCCTCCAGCTGCCAGAGCAATACTTCAGAATCTCTCTTGGCAGCAGCAGCAATGTCTGACCCAGTGCTCCTCAAATTCCTGGTCAGGGGAAGGTAAGAAGCCAAGCCCATAAAGAATCCTGTACTGTGATAATAATGGTTCTATTAACACTCAGAAACCATAGTTTAGCGCTTATCATGTAACAATCCTTCCATGGAAATAAGTTTCAGTTATATCTTCAGGCACACAGATGTATACATAATTTTTAATTTTAAATCAAGTTTCATTTTAATATATTTTATGACTTGATAATCCTAAAATTTCAACATAGCAATCTTTCTGTTGTTGACACTTTCTTCCATTCGGTTAAGAATATTTAAGGTAAAATAATTAGTAGCTAGTAGGTTTCACACATGTATTTTAAAAAAGAAATCACACTTAAGATGTGGTTGTCAGAGAATAGCTCATCTTGTGACTTTAGAGGAGAAAAGCAGTGACAAAAATGTTAATGTGATAACTTGCAGGCTGCAAAGCGCTAGGATATCACCTGCCTGGCATTATGCCTCCCTGCTCAGATGGCAGAGGGGTCCCTGTCCAGAACTATGAAGAGTCTGACATTTTACCTAACTGAAAAGCTAACAAGGTAGCTGCCAGTTTCACGGATGCTGGCAGAAGACACAGGACTCCAGGGTCAGAGACAAAGAACTTTATTACTCACCACAGAAGCAAGCAGCATGAGCATCAGTGACTGTGTCAATTTCCCTTGGTCATGGAGCAATACAGCTGGGCCCACATGGTTGCTTGTAAACACAGTGGGTTTCATTTCGGGAGAGAAACCCTAAGTTTCCAAGGCTATAAGTAAATCTGCCCTTTGTAAGACGAAGACACTATTTCTACCCATCCAGGCTTTTCACTATACATACATCCTAAAGATATTCCAAAACAAAAAACAGTTAGTGACTCCCGCATAAGATATGCAGCAAATGCGGAGGGGTGTAGAAAATATCCCAACAGTTTTCATGAGAGAACAGGAGATTGTACATCCATACTGCTGCCTTTCCAACTGAAAATACCTTGTGCTTGCTTTATTTTCTGATATACAATATATTACTAAGTGTTACCTGAAAATTTGAATATCACAGATCTATCTTCCCAATATCATATGTGACCATATAGAATTGTATTATAGTAAGGGGAAAAAATGGCCCTAACTTAATTATAATATTTTCCTGAAGGAACAACTAACATTTGCCAGACCACAGACTCTAATCATCCAAATGTTCTCAGACCAAAAATCACGGTAGACAAATGTTATATCACTCACAATGGTCTTTGCACACTGATTTAAAATCCAAATCCATCCACCTCCTTCAAAGCCCTGCATGATCTGGCCCTTGTTGGTCTCTCTTGCTTCATCTTATGTCATCCCTTCTCCGTACCACGTTCCAGCACACTGGCTTGGATTTTTCTCAACACCCTCCACATGCCAACTTTTTTGCACCTCAGTAACTGTATACATTGTTCCATCTGTAGAGATCACCTCATACCCTCCTACCTCTCCCTGCATTGTTTACCCTCATCATAGCATTAAGTATGAGACATTTATTTTCTTGTTACCTATTTACAGTATTTCTTCACTGGAAGGCCTGCTCCAAGACAGCAGGGACTGCATCTAACTAACAGATACATCTAGAGCCTAAGGTACTGCTGGTCCTAGATGATGCTCAATAAAATGTACAGGGTAATGAATAAGCATATCAAAAACGTCACATACTTCTCACTTCATGCCACATGGTTATGACTCCTAGGACCTGAATATTTAGGCAAACATAACTAGAAAATCTACTAATTCAACTATTTCATCAAATTCTGTATCTTGAAAACGTAAATATACAAAATCCAAATTACATCAGTTCATTAGCAAAATACCAGACTATGTACTTCTTGCCCCTTGTAGAGGGGTATGACTCTGTGATGGTTAATATATGTCAACTTGACTGGGACACAAGGTTCCCAGGTATTTGGTTAAATATTATTCTGGCTGTGTCTCTGACAGTGTTCCTAAATGAGATTAATACTTGTATCAGTAGGCTGAGTAAAGCTTATCACTTTCCCCAACATGAGTGGGCCTCAATCAATCTACTGAAGGTCTGAGTAGAATAAAAAAGTGGAATAAGGGAGACTTCACTTTCTACCTGTCTTGGAGCAGGGAATTCAGTCTTCTCCTGCCTCCAATCTCACTAAGACTGGAAGTATACCATTGGCTCTCCTGGGTCTCTGGCTTGCTGGCAACAGACAGAGGAATTTCTCAGCCTCTATAACTGCAAGAGCCAATTCCTATAATAAATCATATATAGGATTAATATGGGATTAATTAGGATTAATGTCATATATGCATACATGGAAATATATATATATATATATATATATATATATNACATGGAAATATATATATATATATATATATATATTGTTTTCTCTGGAGAATACAGACTAATACAGACACTTTATTAAGTTCAGAGCCTAATTGCTGCCATGATTTCTACTAATTTTCATCCAATCAACTTCTGAGTTGATTAGAATCAGGTTAGTAAATGAAATACTTATAAGTGCTTTTGATTTAAATGTTAATTTTTCTTATTTTTGATTCCCCTTTGACTTCTTGGAACACAAACAATATACCAAATTAGTGGCATATATTTATGTTCCTGGTTCTCAAGCTGAACTGAGACTAAAGTCCTGCGCTTTCATAAATTTGTCCATTAGACAAATATTCGCCGCCATATACTACATGCCAGGAATACAAGATGAAAAAGATCCAGTTCTCACCCCCATGAGGCTCCTAGCCCAGTGACGTGAAGAAATGTGAACACATAATTGCTGGGGTAAACACCTTAGGGATGTTTCACATAGCAATCTAGTGACCTCCACTGATATTGGCCACACCTCCGCTCCAAGCAATGGCTGAGGGGTAGAGGGAGGCAGTTATATAATAAAGAGACAAGAGATGAGACATAACTAACTCTTTTGAAGAGTTTAATGTGGCTTTCCAATTCTTGATATTACTCTCTCAATGAGATCAGTATGTATCTCTTGCTACTGAAGTCTGTGACTTATCCCAGTGTCCTTCCAGAAACTTGGCTTTGTTCTTAACATAGCCTGAAATGGGCTTCTGTTAGTTATAGTGCAGAAAACATTAGAAGGGTTTGCTAAGTACCAAACTTGGTGTGATAATTAGAGGCCTGGACTAGGAAGGGAGGTTTAAATAGTAGGGAGAACCTAACAGACCTGGGTCCTAAGGAAGAAAAGGCCTCCAACACTCTCAAAAATACTCACTGGGAACATGCACATCCCCACCTCAACAGAGACCGAGTTTTAATTCACTTAAGTAAAACTCATATTGAGAATATGTGTTATTTTAATGTTGCCCTACAGTTCAGGCTATCATTTATAATAAACACAAAATAGACTCTTTGGAGAAAAATTAATCAGCACACTTAGTTTCAAAGAGAGCATTGTATGTAACTACCTGCTACAAATCCAAGCTGTTGTCTCCTAAATAGTTAACATAAGTTCAGAAATTTTAACTTAAAACTTCCGTGAGTAAATTTTAATATTCATTGGAAATTTTAACTTAAAAAACCTATCCGAGTAAATTTTAAATACTCATTGGCAAATGAACATTACATACTATGAAAAATGATACTCATAGTGGGGTTCTGGTTTAAGATGGTTATGTTTTAAGATCTTCAACTCATTTCCTCCCACAAACATGCTGAGTATACCACTACATACGAAAGAAGTCCCTATTTAAAAAAAAACCTAAAGGCTGGCTGAGTGATGATTACGCATCAGGCAAACAAGGAGAACGCCAAATCAAAATGTGTAGGAGAAGCTGGGACACCATCTCACCATAAACCTCACCCCAGGTGTGGTAACCCACAACTGGGGGGGGGGCGGCGGGGGGGGACTCAAACCCAGAATTTCTTTCTGAGTAGTGAAGAGTTTGAATTCCACATTGGACATCTCAACCTTTAAGACACGTAGTTGAGAGATGAGCTCCCAAAACATCCAATTTTGAAAAACAATGGGGTTCATTTTCGAAACCTACAAGACAGTAGAGATCTAAGAAATACCCCTTGGAGGGCTCTCTTGCTCAGACGGACTCACCCCAGGGCCCAGCTCAGAGGAAGCTGATCACATCCAGACTTAAAGTGAAGGAAGCTCCCCTGCTTGTATTAAAACCTTGACCTGAGGGTCAGGCACCTAATTTAACACACACATCTATGTATGTTTCTGTATGTTTGTTGTTGGAAGATGTTTAACTATGATGAATAAATGGATAAAGAAATTATATATTTTGGGGCGCCTGGGTGGCTCAGTCGTTGGGCATCTGCCTTTGGCTCAGGTCATGATCCTGGGGGTCCTGGGATCGAGCCCCGCGTTGGGCTCCCTGCTCAGAGGGAAGCTCTCCCACTCCCCCTGCTTGTGTTCCCTCTCTCGCTGTGTCTCTCTCTGTCAAATAAATAAAACCTTTTAAAAAAGTAAATTATGATATATTTATATGGAATATTATTCACAATGGAATATTATTCAGCCATAAAAAAGAATTAAATCTTTCCATTTGCAGCAACAGGGATGGACCTCAAGGACATTATAAGCAAGGTGAAATAAGTTAGAGAAAGACAAATGCCATATAATCTCTCTTGTATGCAGAATGTAAAAAACAAAACAAAACAACGAATCTCATAGATCCAGAGAACAGACTGGTGGTTACAAGGGGCACGGGGTAGTGGAGCATGGGAAAAATGGGTAAACTGTGTTTTTCTGTTTTTGTTTTGTTTTTCGTTTAAATAAACTGAATAAACATTCCTTTAAAAAAGAAAAATGACCGTATCTATGAAATGGTTAAAGATTCATTCATTTGGGTTATCTTAATAATCAGTAATGACTACTAGAACCAACAGTGTTAAATCAGTGGAAAAATTACTCCTGTCTTTTTTGTACCTATGTAAACCCAGAACCCCTCATTTTTTTTCTTCCTCTCTTCCTCTAGTTCCTCACTCCTTTTTCTCTCTTGTTCTTTCTTCTTTTAATTTAAGGGGGAAAGATCCTGTTTTACCTTATTTAAAGTCCTTTAAGCAATAAAGTTTTAGTGATATAAAAAAGTTTTAGTTTTTATATTTATATTACAGTAACGTACATATTATCTCATTTAAATAATCTAGAAATAGTCTTAGTGAAATTTCACTTTACTGTGGAATGCAAAAGCTGAAAGATTGACTCCTGGCCACTCCCCATCAAGTGAAAATCAGCTGGTCCTCACTGAACTCAGAGAGAACAGATCTGGCCCATCTACCAGATTCTTCAAACTTCTTCAGGGAATGAGATTCTAAAACTTAATATTCCATTGAGTGAAAGAAATTATCTTTCTTTTCCTAGTGAGAAAAATTATCTCTTATCATTCCTTACAAATCAAAGGTCCCTGGTGAAATAAAAGCCTATTTTCTTTCGTTTGGTTTTCAGCCAAGTTAGAGAATACCTGGAGAATAACTTTCAATATGCATATTAAAATGGTAACTCCCTTCCAGGAACTTCACAAAGGGCATCAAAGAACAGTGTTGTCAATTTCCCCTAGATCCTACACAGAGGTTTAATTATAATAAGAAGATTTTAAAGACCAGGTCTGAATATTGTTAAGTTTATATGGTAAATTTCTTTAGTTCCACCTTGGAATAGATAGGAGAAGAAATATTCACTGCACCAAAAGTAGCTAGAACGAGAGGATAAGAAATCTCATTCATTTTGGATAAGGGAAAAATTGTGTTTAATAATTTAATCAGGTAAAATGAAGCACTTAACATTCATCACTAGTAGTTTTACAGAGCACGTAATCATCGGTCTTATTCTTACTGCTTCCTCTTTCTCACTTAAAACTGTTATTTCAACTCATCACATTTCCATAGCAACTAATACCTCAATTTTTATACTTAAAACACTTGGAGTCATTTCTAACTATTCTATATGCTCCAATATAAATCGTCAACATTGTTAAAACCCTTGGCTGTTCTTGCCAAAAAGCTAACTTCTCTCTCATTCGGTACAAAGATTCAGCATCATCCTTGACCTAAATCTCATTGACTGATCTAATTTATGAAGACCAATCTTTTTTCTTAACTAGGAGGGTGGAGGAACTCTGAGATAAGTCAAATAATAATACCTCTCTGACTCACCTGAGTGCTAAACCAACTGAGAAATAAAACAAGGGGTAAGACAAGTGGAGACCAAAATACCACCCTCATTACTGTGAAATGCCAAGAAGGCAGACAAAGCTTAGTGCCAGAGCAAAATGGATTGTAATTAAACCCCTCCCCGCAGAAGATGGACAGGACTGCCTGTCATGGCAGCAGTGGGCCCATCCCAGATGAAACAGGAAAGGTATACTCCATGGGGAGGCTGGGTCTCAAAAAGGAAAAAAGAGCTGAACATACCTAGACTACTTTTCCTAATTTATCACAGATGTCATCCTTAGCTGGCACAGAATGGGTAAATTGGCAGAGAAATAAAGAGTTACACTAATTTAACTCCTTCTACTCAGAAGGAAATACTAGAAAACGGAAACACTTATTCTCCTTCTTACCCTACTTCTCCAAAATTTCAAGAATTACCAAACACAATTCTTTCATAAAGTGTCTATCAGTTATCATATACCTCTGGTAACTTATAGATATCATGTTGCAACTTATAATAAGAATACTGTTATCTTAAGAACTGTACCCTTTACTTTTACTTTGCTGGCTAGAAAATTATTTTCATTAATTTTGTGTCTTATTTACTTAACATTAAAATCTTTTCTAAATTCCTTAAAAATCAAGATTTTGCTTTTATAACTAATCCAGAAACAAACAAACATGTTCTGGTTAAGTAAGATAACTTCTTTAAGTTTCAAGTTCCTCTCTGTACAATGGGGCTAATAATAGCACCTACTGCACAGGTGTTGTTTTGAGGACTAAAAAAAATTCAGCACATGAAGTCCTATGCCTGGCACCTAAACAGCTCTCAAAACCTATTAGAGATGGTGGTGCTGGTGATGTCAATGATTTTGCTCTTTCCATCATGATCTAAGTCCAGATTATATTCGGAATTTTATGACATCTCATCTCCAATGACCTGTGCTATTTGCATCAGTTCCTTCCTTGAATAAACCAAGTCCTCTCTTGCCCCTTCGTAGCACCCTTCCTTAGCAGGCACAGCGATATTTTAAAAATGTAGATCAGATCAGGGTGCCTGGGTGGCTCAGTCAGCTAAGTGTGTGACTCTTGATTTGAGCTCAGGTCATGAACCCAAGAACATGAGATCAAGCCATGCATTGGGCTCCCTGCTCAGTGGGGATTATGCTTCTCTCCCACTCTCTCCCTGTCCCTCTGCCCCTCCCCCTGCTCCTGCAATGCTCTCCCTCTCTCTCTTAAGATAAATAAATCAATCTTAAAAAAAAATGTAGATCAGATCTTGTCATTCTCTTACTTGTAGCCCTCCAATGGCTTCTCATCAAATTCAGAATAAAGTGCAAACTCCTTATCCTGGCCTACATGTTGCACTTGAGCTGGCCCTGTCCAAGTCTCTAACTTCACCTTCCTCCATTTTCCTGCTGACTTGCTATGCTTCAAGTCATGGTAGCCTTCTTTTTTTCCCTCTGAGTCCTAAACCCGATTCTTGTTTAGGGCCCTTTTAAGATATTTAGGCCCAAGGTCAAAGAAAATTCCTTCCTTTTTGGGCTTCATATTAAGTAATAAATGCTTTATCAGGAAACAAAAAACTCAAAGCTCCAAAAACAAAAATGAAATTCTTGTTTTTCCTTTTCTTAGCTATAGTAATCAAAATCCTTCATTCGTAACACACTCTGACCACTGTTTTATGCCTTGTTGTTTTTATAATAATATAATAACTAAAACTCACTACCTAAAATAAACCATAACCCAACATCCAACAATGATCCCCACTCCCCACTCCCCCCCCCCACTTCCACCTCTCATCACTATTATCACCCTGAACACAGGATGCAGACCTGAACTGCACTATCAACCAGTATGGGCTAATTAACATTTATAAAACATTCTTCCCAATATCAGCAGAAATATTTTCTTTTTGAGTATACATTCACCTGCGTGACTATAAAGCAAACCTCAACAAAAATTTTTTAAAATAAAAGAAAAAGTCTGTTCTTAGACCATAATGGAAGTAAACTAGAAATGAACAACACAGATATTAGGAAAATCCCTAAATATTTGGAAATTAAGAAATACAATTCTAAATAATCTATTGTTCAAAGGGGAAGTTCGTAAATATTTTGAATTCAATTAAAACTAGAATTCAAGAATTAGAAAACTGAGCCTGGGTAGCTCAGTTAGCTAAGCATCTGACTTCAGCTGAGGTCATGACCTCAGGGTCCTGGATCAGTCGGGCTCCCTGATCAGCAGGGAGTCTGCTTGTCCCTCTCCCTCTGCCCTTCCTCCTGCTTGTGCTCTCTCTCTCTCTTTCAAAAGAATGAATACAATCTTGGGGAAAAAAAACAAAACTAGAATATCACATGCCAAAACTCACGGCATGCAGCTCAACCAGTGCTTAGATATTTATACCATTAAATATACAGAAAAGAACAAAAGTCTCAAATCAATGACCTAAGCTTTCACTTTGAAAACCTGGAAAAAGAAGAGCAAATTTAAATCCAAAGCAAGCAGAAGAAAGTAAATAATACAGAAAAGACCGGTAATCAATAAAATTGAAAACAGAGAAATAGAGAAAATCAGTTAAAGCAAAAGCTGGTTCTTTGAACAGATAAACAAGAGAGGGAAGACACAACTTACCAGTATCAGGAATGGAAGATGAGACATCACTATGAATCTATAGATATTAAAAGGATTATAAAGAAATATTACGTATAACTTTATGGCCATACATTTGACAACTTAGACAAAATGGACGCTTTCCTTGAAAGGTACACATTATCAAAACCCACTCTAGAATAAATAATCTATACAGTATTACATTTCCTAATGAAATTGAATTTATAGTTAAAAAACTCCCAACAACATATAGAAACATTCATATATTCACGCATAATAGAATGTCTGAGCAGCTTTATGAAGCAATTATTAAAAGCAGAAGAGGGGCGCCTGTTAAGAATCCAACTCTTGATTTTGGCTCAGGTCCTGATGTTAGGGTTGTGAGATCAAGCCCTGTGTCGGGCTCCACACTGAGCATGGAAGTGCTTAAGATTCTCTCTCCCTCTGCCCCTCACTCTCTCATTCTCTCTCTAAAATAAATAAATATATCTTTAAAAAAATACCTCCCAGAAAACACTATAGTATAATAGTTATTCTGAATTCTGTCCCTAAACAATACAGCTGAGTCCTTCCTTGTCCCTTACTGTACGTAATGCAGTAATTCATTTCTTTTTATCCCGTTCAGGAATACCTTTCTTTCCCTAGTTCATAAAGATATTCATCTTTGTTTTCTATCAAGAAATTAAAATTTTTGTTGTTGGCATGTAGGTTCTCAAACTGTCTGGAGTTGATTTCCTTTCTAGCCTGACATGGTGATCCAATTTACTTTGAGTAACCGGATTTTGTGCAGCTCCACCAATCCTCCCTTTACACACTGATCTGACATCTAATTCCGTTAGTTAATAGTATTCTACATTCGTAAGTCTCTTGCTGGCCTCTTTATTCTATTCGTTGGTCAGCATACCTTCTTCTGTACTAAAACTGCACTATCTTACCTAGCTTCATAGAAATTTCTCATATCTGGTAGGGCCAGGTCTTCAGAAGTGTTCTGACTATTCCTGGCTCTCTACTCCTCCAGCTTCAATCTCATGGTTCACTGCAACCTTCCCTTGCAATCACTCCCAACTCCCTTGCCCTTGTTCCATCACATTTACCTGACTAGATCCCACTGCCAGCCCTGTTAAAACGAACTCTCCACCTACTAAGTAATTATACTGAATGAATCTGAAGGATACACAAAATCATGCTGACTGATATAACTTTCTAACTACAGTGTCAAATGGGCCCTCAGAACTGTTCAACATCCCTATATTGTCTTGTCAAACTATCCTCATACACTTCTTGATTAGGAGGCAAAACTCATATATTGAAACCTACTCCCAGTGATGTTATTAGTAGCTGTAGGGAGTAGGCCTTTGGGAGATGGTTAGGTCAGAAGGGTGCAGTCCTCATGAATTGGGATTAGGACTCTTATAAAAAGACCCCAATATGTCAGTTATATCTCAATAAAACTGGAAAAAACAAATAAACAAAAAAAATAGCCCCCCCAAAGAGCTGACTTGGCCCTTCTGCTATTTGAGATTATAGCAAAGAGAGCGGTCTATGAACCAAGAAGTAAGCTCTCACCAGATACCAAATCTGCCAGCACCTTGATTGTGGACTTCTAACTCCAGAACCACAAGAAATAAATTTCCGTTATTTATAAGCTACCCGATCTAGAGTATTTTGTTATAGTAGCATGAATGGACTGAGGCACTATCCCTCAGTAAAACGGGGATAATAAAAATATTCGCCTTCTAGTGTTGTAAGAATTAAATGAGTTACTAAATGTAAGGCACCTAAAACAGTATGTGGCACATAGTATTAAGTAATACCATTTAAATAGTGTTATTCTAGATGATTTCACACCCTATCTTCTCTCTTCCAATGTCTTTTCCCTACTCTTTCTCTGCGCTGATGACCTTGCTGAATTCATTAAGGAGCGAGCAATCAAAAGAGAAGTTCCACATCTCTCCATCAACAAATCTTCCAATTTACTTGTAGTTAGACCCCATACTCTGCCTTCTCTATTACTACAATTAAACTGTTATGATTCCTAAGAGCAATTCCTCCACTTGGGCACCCCTCTAGTCTCCTCAAGCACCAGTTTATGCAATTATCCCCTTCCTCTAATGAACTATCCATTTTTTCTTCTCTACTGGAACAATCCCCTACAAAAATGTCATAAAATCCACCATCTCAAACAAACTCATCCCGACACCACATCCCCCTCCTGATAGAACCTCTTTTCTCTGCAAATCATAGAAAAATTTCTTCCAAAAGTATGTCTGTAATTGCTGTCTACACTTCCTTCTTTCCCATATTCTCTTGGCTCTGATCCAATAAAGCTTCCATCTGTGCCGTTGCATGGATCCCCGCTTGACAAAGTCACCAATATCCTCTGCATTGCCAAATGCAAGACAATTCTAGTGCCACACTGGTCCTCACTCACTGGGCTCCCCACACCCTGATCCTCCAGCTCTGGAAAACTGCCAGCCCATTCTACTTACTGAGATTCCTTCTTCCTGAAAGCTCTACCCCATATACTACTCCATATACTTGTCTAAATGGCTCCCTCCCTTTAGGATCGCAGCTCAAATGTAATCTCCACAGAGATGGCTTCTAAAACTACCTTATTCCACAGTAGCCACCCCCATCCCCAAGTCACTGCCACCTAACCAATTCTATATTCTCTATAGCCCTTGTCATATTTAAAACTTTCTTTATTTTTAAATATACTTCTGTATGTTTTCTACCTTTTTGCACCTAGAATATAAAAACAGATCTCTTTACTCCTTAACTATTGTATCCTCAGATCCTTGAACAATGTCTGGCACGAAGAAAACATTTTAAAAAATAGCTGTATAATGACTCAACAACCCAGAAATCTCAAATCTATTTCATTCTAAAGAGAAACCTCAGTTTAAAAAGTTATATGAGGAGCGCCTGGGTGGCTCAGTCGTTAAGCATCTGCCTTCAGCTCAGAGGGTGATCCCAGCGTTTTAGGATCCAGCCCCACACCGGGCTCCTCCGCTAGGAGCCTGCTTCTTCCTCTCCCACTTCCCCTGCTTGTATTCCCTCTCTCGCTGGCTGTCTCTCTCTCTGTGTCAAATAAATAAATAAATAATTTTTTAAAAAAAAATAAAAAGTTAAATGAATCGCCCAAGGTCACACAACCACCCCTAAGTGGCAGCTTTGGTTATCTCCNTCCCCTGCTTGTATTCCCTCTCTCGCTGGCTGTCTCTCTCTCTGTGTCAAATAAATAAATAAATAATTTTTTTTAAAAAAATAAAAAGTTAAATGAATCGCCCAAGGTCACACAACCACCCCTAAGTGGCAGCTTTGGTTATCTCCCAATTACTACAACATATCCCTTCAGTAATTCTTTTTCCAATTTACGATTTGGCTTGTGAGTAGGGTTTAAAGCTCAGCAGCGTAACTTTCCAAACTACAAGGATAAGGGCTCCACTCTACCCCACACAGACGACGAGAGGTCCCCTCTCTCTACTCCGACTTAGCTCCAGTAAGCCCCGCCTCTGTGGGTTTGCCAGGAGCGCCTGCGCCCCGCTCGAGTCTCATGCAAAGAATTCTGGGATTGGTAGTCCACATTCCTTCTGTCACTAACATTGGCATAAAACGAAATAAACAACAATGCAAGTTAGGTAACACTGAATTTTACACAAAATAAATAAGACACAGATTCTGGAAAGTGGTGCAAACTTGCAGTTCTTAAACAAGGGGCGCCAGCTTCGGACGAGGCGCTACGCAGACAGCTGCATGGGTCCTTGGCTGGGCGGAGCTTGTTCGCAGTGGCTTGTGGCTCCTTCCTGCTCTGCTTCCCTCTTTCGCTCAGGCCCGTGGCGCCGGCAGGATGGGTAAGCTGTCCGGGGTCGGGCTGAGGGGCTCGCAAGCCGAGTTCGAGGGTTCGGGGTCGGGCGGGCGGATAGGAACAGAGCGGTGAGGTGACGCCACCGAGAGGCCCAATGGGGAAGGCCAGGGAAGCGCCGCTATCGCGGCACATGGCCCGGTGCGGCAGGGGCCCATGCGGCGCAGAGGCCGCAGAGCTCGCCTTATCACGGACGTTGGGTGGCCCGTGTGCCCCAGAGCGTTGATGAGAGGGCTCATTCCTTTGGGAGAATGCACCCAAGGGAGTGAATTGGGTGCATTCACCCAGTGGAGCGCTTGTGTCCACGTTTTTGTTGGTTTGAGGGAAACTTGGAGGTTTGGACCATGTGCTAAGGTGTGATGAAAGAGCTTATCGGCTTGTAGTCCAGGTGAGGGTAGGGTCTTAGAAGATGTAATATATGACTGGGGTGTTTACAGAGAAGCTAATGGGATTCTATTTTTAGGCAAGTGTCGCGGTCTCCGTACTGCCAGGAAGCTCCGCAGCCACAGACGAGATCAGAAGTGGCATGATAAACAGTACAAGAAAGCTCATTTGGGCACAGCCCTGAAAGCCAACCCTTTTGGAGGCGCTTCCCATGCAAAAGGAATTGTGCTGGAAAAAGTGTAAGTGAAAGACCATTGTTTCTCTCTTCAAGAGAGAGAACTATGGTAACTCAAATACATTTAAAGAAGTGGTGATGTAAATTCTAGGTTTTTCTGTAGCAGTATTTGAAAGTTGGTAACGTGAGGGTTTGGAGGTTAGGTTACTAAGATTTTTTTTTTTTAAGATTTTTAAAATTTCTTTATTCGACAGAGATAGAGACAGGCCAGGGAGAGAGAGAACACAAGCAGGGGGAGTGGGAGAGGAAGAAGCAGGCTCATAGAGGAAGAGCCTGATGTGGGGCTCAATCCCATAACGCCAGGATCACGCCCTGAGCAAAGGCAGACGCTTAACCGCTGTGCCACCCAGGCGCCCCATGGTTACTAAGATTTTTAATCTCAATGTTAGCTTATAATGAATTGGGGTTGCTTTTAGGTGGGAAAAGTAACAATAATGAAGTAAGGGACGTTATGAGTGCTTAAAGCATGTGGGAACTGTTCTAAGCAGTTGGCACCCATCAACTATTTAATCTTAGTAATCAGTCACATCTTTCTACTTGGGAAAACTAAGGTAAAGAGAAGTGTTTTGCCTGAGGTTACAAATTGTTAAGGCTCCAGTCAACTTACTGGCAGTCAGGATTTGAATCCAGGCTTTCTAGCTCCATTTCCTTTTTTTTTTTTTAACCCAAAGATTTTATTCATTTGACAGCAAGAGAGGGAACACAAGCAGGGGGAGTGGGAGAGGAAGAAAGCTCCCAGCGGAGCAGGGAACCCGATGCGGGGCTTGATCCCAGGACCCTGGGATCACGCCCTGAGCCGAAGGCAGACGCTTAATGGCTGAGCCACCCAGGCACCCCGTCTAGCTCCATTTCTTGATAATATATTTTTTTTTACAACTGGTAAAGGGGCCAGAGGTTTTCCCTGTTTATTGTGCCAGACTGAGGAAAAGCTTAGTTGATAAAATGAGTTTGCCAATTTAGGATTAGGCTGAAAAAGTGGAAACAGTATAATTTCTGATGAGTTGGATGCCTGACAAACTAAAAGGAATCTCTTCTCAGAAAGGCAGCTCACTGTGTTGTGCCGTTTACGTTTTAGAGGGGTTGAAGCCAAGCAGCCAAATTCTGCCATCAGGAAGTGCGTCAGGGTCCAGCTGATCAAGAATGGCAAAAAAATCACAGCCTTTGTACCCAACGATGGTTGTTTGAATTTTATTGAGGTAAGTGTCTCTTGTTTAGGTGATGGTTTTTCCCAGTTTTTTATATGATGAATGGGTATTTTTAGTGATTGCCAGTGACACCAGAAGTAAACTGTTGATTTTATTCCAGGAAAACGATGAGGTTCTGGTTGCTGGATTTGGTCGCAAAGGTCATGCTGTTGGTGACATTCCTGGAGTTCGCTTTAAGGTTGTCAAAGTAGCCAATGTCTCTCTTTTGGCCTTATACAAAGGCAAGAAGGAAAGACCAAGATCATAAGTTTTGATGGTGAAAACATGACAATAAATTTTTCATAAACCAAAAATATGTTTTGTGTCTATTTTCCTTATTGCAGAGATGCAGTGTATACCGTACCATTTTAGGAGACTGGTAAGTCTCCTAAATACCATGAATACCATGGAACTGCTGTTGGCAGCGTTAATAAATGTGGTTACTTGCTCTGTGATCAAAGCCTAGTGTTAGGTTATGTTTAGAGTCTTGTAAAATGGAAATTCTTTGGCTTTCCATTTCGCATAAGGTCAAGACCATGATCCTTTCTGTGGCACAGAGATCTGTGTCTTGTCTGGTCCTTGCCTGCTGAACCAATACTGACCTCTGCCCCTTGCTCAAACTTGCATTCCCTGTGCAGGTTCAGGAGGTATCTTGTGCCACCCGCTGCTTCCATCTCAGACCTCATTGATCCCCAGACATGTCACACTTGGGTTTATGCTTGCCACAAATGATTGTGTGATTTGTCTTTCCACAAGGATGGAGAAGGGCTGCCTTTTTTAATTGAAATACAAAGTCTGACATACAACATTGTATAAACTTACGAGGTACATGTTAATTTGATACATTTATACTGGTAATAAGATGGGTTGTTCCTGGTTTCTATTCCAGGGCTTACTAGTATATGAAGTTGCACAGGTACTGGTTAAATCATCCTCAAAGGCTGACCAGATGCTTTCGGATGGCCATAACTGACCCAACCCAGGATATCTCCGGGTCTTGTGCTAACCCCCTCCCCGTCCCCTACTCCCTACCCTGGCCTGAACCACAAGAGGCTGCCAGGGGCCACAAGATTCCATCCCCAGGGTCAGCACTGGTTCAGCCAAGGTGCAGAGAGTTAGGAGGTGCTGCCTGGCCATGCAAGAGGGAGAAGGCTTGGGCAGGGCTAAAGGATGGGGTGGCACTGACACCCACCCACCCATCTACAGGATGTCCCCTTTCCTGCGCTATTGAAACCTCAGTCAAACCTGTAAAGCAGAACACACCTGGGAGTTAAGACATCCTGTGACTGGCTTGCATGTGTCTGCTGGGTGCACCCTGGATGCCTCTCCTATAGCTAGTTAAGTGATAGACTGACACAAATCCACCTCAGATGGCTCAAACCCCAAAGTTTTTTGAATCTGCCTCCTCCTCATAGCTCATTCTGCTTCCCGTGTATTCCTCTCACCCATCTCCCACTGCCTTGTGACAGAAACTGTCCCTTCTTGGACCCAGCATGAAGTGTGTGCCCTGCCCTGGGCTGTACTTGACTGCACATGGAGGCTGTAGGGTCAGAGAAAATGAGACACCTTGGGTGCAAAGTTTAAGCAAAATCCCAGCAGATTTTTTTTCCCTATAGCAACAGAAAAGCTAATTCTAAAATTTATATGAAAAGGCAAAAGAACTAGAATAGCTAAAACAATACTGAAAATGATGAAGGGTAGAGGAATCACAAAACTTGGTTTTACGACAATCTGTAGCTACAGTAATCAAGAGGGTGTGTTATTGAAGGAGGAACACAGATCAAAATAGAATCCATAAATAGGTAAGACCAATTGATTTTTGACAGATAAAAAAGCAATTCAATAGAGGAAACAGTTCTTATAATAAATAGTATCGACTTTCATTTGCAAAAAAAGAATGGACCTCAACCTAAATCTCACACCTTATACAGAAATTAATTCAAAATGGATCATAGTATCTGAATAAAACGTAAAGCTGTAAAACTTGTGTAAGAAAACAATATCTTCATGACTTAACAGGCGAAGAACTTTTAGACAATACACCAAAAGTATATTCCACAAACCAAAAAAAAAGGACATATTGGACTTGTAAAAAATTCTACTCCAAAAGATCTTAAGAGGATGAAAATACAAACCACAGATTAGACAAAAATATTTGCAAATCACACATCCAACAACAGACTTGTATCAAAAGTACATAAAGAGCTTTCGAATCTCAAAAGTAAGGGAACAAACAGTCCTGTTATAAAATACATGAATTTCCTTTGTTTCATTCTAGGAAGATGTCTGCTGGCAGGATTTGGTCATAATGGTCATGCTGTGGATAAAACTGGAGTCTGTTTCAAGGTTGTCCAAGTAGCTAACGTTTCTTTATTGGCTTTGCACAGTCAAGAAAAGAGGCCAAGATTATAAATTACCATATTACTATAAAATTTTCACTACCAGTGGCTTATATAATCTTTATTTTAGCTTAGAAAATCTGTTTAAATGGATCATTCAAGTATTAGCTCACATTTCTTATGACATTATAGTTGGGGGATTGTCTTAGTAGGTTGTACTGAGCATTCTTAGTTTCTAGCACAATTCCTGTCCATATTATTTGGTAAAGTGATGTTATGTTAGTATGTGAGGAAGATAAGTGGATTTTAAACCTTATTATCATGAAAACGTGGCCACAGGGGTTTTAGACCAAAGCATTACAACATTAAAATTGTATGTTTTGGGGCATAAATTGTCTCAGAAAGTCACTTTTAGAGTGACATATTTGAAGGGACTCATGAGCACAGACAACTAACATGTTCGAAATGCAGTCACCGCCTCATTCAGATTGTCACTCAAGCCTTTAGTATGTGTGTGTATCTTCAAAATGAGGGGGCCCCTCACACCCAGATCCTTGGACCTTAAGTCAGACATAATAATGAGCCCCATCGAGATCGCTTCTTTTAACACATTCTGCTTCCCAGACAACCTGCAGCCTTCAAACAGCAATTTGAGTGCCAAGGAGAGCCGCTCCCTCAGGAGGGAGAGGAGGAAATCATGGCCCCAGATACCCCTTCACAGCTTCCAGAGAAGTACTTTCCACAGGTCCTTACCAGTTATCTGCTTGATTATTTGTGGTAATAAGTTATTGACATGAATTCTGTTCTTTAATCTACTCACACTGAGTAGTTTTTGTTTCTTTTTTTTTAAGTCTAGCTTTCTAAAATCTCTTTTGCTATGGTTCATTAGAACAAGGGGTCAAATTACTTGGCTGGGCTAAAAGCATAGGACATATTGAACATACCCAGATTTTCAAATAAGTTTAGAGGCTCATGAAAATATTAAGCTTCCTTACCTCTTTTACCAATCAGCTAATGTTTAAATCTGTACAATAGTGGGCAAAGGAAGCCACATGTTAAATAATATTTCAATCACAGCTGAGAACAGTTGAAACATTACTTGTTGAAACATGTTTTGTCCATTAACACCTGCTTTGGAAAGAGTGATATGAAACATGATTTTATTACATCATTTTTTCCCCATCAGATTTGTGAATTTATCCAGGTTTATGATAAGTCTTTATACTTTTTTCTATATAGTTTGACAGCTTCAGGTGCTGTTTTGTGTATATTTGCAGGTAAGTAGGACCTTACCTACTTTAGGTTAGGTACCTACCTACTTACCTCTTTAGGTTCCCAGTAGGTCCCATTTTTTTCCCCAACCCTTTTAACTCCATATGCAATAATTTATTTTGTCCATTTTTTAATGTTTATAATTAGGTAGGTTTTTCTTCTGTCACTATACTCCTCTTTTTCTTGCCCATGACATAACATGCATGCATGCGTGCCTCTGTGTGTGTGTGTGTGTGTGTGTGTGTGTGTGTGTGTAAGAGAAGAAAGCCATTGTGAATGCAATTTATTGACCAAGATTCTTGATCTAGGGTTTGTGTCATAGATTTTAAAGGGTCTAGGAACCTCCTGCAACTGTATTTCCTTTTTTTTTTAAAGAGTGCATGCATATGCATACATGTGGTGGACGGGGAGGGGCAGAGTGAGAGGGAGAGAGAACCTTAAGCAGGCTCCACCGCGAGATCATGACTTGAGCCGAAATCAAGAGGATGCTTAGCCAACTAAGCACTCAGGTGCCCCATGTATGCAGAATTTTCTGATAAATATCAGGGATGTGTGTGTGTATGCATACACAAACCCACATATATCACACACAATTTTTCTAAAAATAGGTTCTATATATTTTCAGGCTTTTAAAGGGGTTCCTTCACAAGAAACCAGCTATTGTTTAAATCTATACAACAGTGAGCAGACTTAGTTACATATTACATAATTGTTTTTAATCACAGTTGAGAACAGTCACAAGAAATTGTCTATGGTTTGACATTGTTTATTAAAATGTCTCCAATGTGGTGAGGATCTGTGGATGGGTCCAGTCTGGCAGAACCTGCAAAATGGACATTTTGCATTCTGTTTTGGTGGTACCAGCTAACCTAATTAAGGAACAGTGGGCCGTTTTGTTTTTTGTTTTGTTTTTGAGGTCTTCTTAAAGCACACTCAATTTAATTTTTTTATTTAAATTCCATTAGCCAACATAAAGTACATCATTAGGTTCAAATGTAGTGTTCGGTAATTTATCAGTTGTGTATAACACGCAGTGCTCATCACCTTAATGCCCATCACCCAATACCCCATCCCCCACCCACCTCCCCACCAGCAACCCTCAGTTTGTTTCCTGTAGTTAAGAGTTTCTCATAGTTTTTCTGCCTCTCTGATGACTTCCCATTCAGTTTTCCCTCTCTTCTCCTATGATCCTCTGTGCTGTTTCTTATATTCCACATATGAGTGAAGCCATATCATAATTGTCTTTCTCTAATTGACTTCTTTTACTCGGCATAATACTTTCCAGTTCCATCCATGTCGATGTAAATGGTAAATATTCATTCTTTCTGATAGCTGAGTAATATTCCATTGTATACATGGACCACATCTTCTTTCTCCATTCATCTGTTGAAGGACATCTCAGCTATTTCCAGAGACTGGCTATTGTGGACATTGCTGCTCGGAACACTGGGGTTCAGGTGCCCCTTCGGATCACTACATTTGTATCTTTGGGGTAAATACCCAGTAGTGCAATTGCTAGTTGTAGGGTAGCTCTATTTTTAACTTCTTGCAGAGTGGCTGCACCAGCTTGCATTCCCAGCAGCAGTGTAAGAGGGTTCAACAGTGGGCCATTTTAGAGGAAAGTTCCCCAGTGTCACTGGCAAAGGCATAATCCAAGAGAGGGTGCAAAGCTCCACCTCTGGAGAAGCAGCAGAGGACAAGAACCCAAAGATGTTTTAACATCTAAGACTGAAGTAAGATTTGTCAGAACAGATCAAATGAATATTTAGTATGCACCTGTAAAAGCAAATGACATAATGTCTGCAATTTTCTTTATAATATTTATGCAAATATAAAGTTAAATGAAGCAAATATGGCAAAGATCTTGGTAGTTTACAGATTCTGATATATAAGTATGTGAGGGTTCATTATTATTTTCTTTACTTTTGAGTATGTATAAGATTTTCCATAATATATTTTTTAAATTACATACATATCCTAATTGTTTACCTCTATGCTTTCTGTTTGTAATAGAACCAATATATGGATGGTCAGCTCTGATAGCAAAAAAACAGAGATATGGGGCAATAAAACAGACAATAAAGAAACTGGAAAGCTAACTCTAGCAGCATTGAGAAATGCATAGATATTGGGAAGAAACAAAGCTGAAAATCCATGCAAGTTTTACCAAGACATGAAGAAAAAAATGATCAATTCCATAATAAAAGCAAAGGAAAATAAAATTATTTTCAAAGATTTTGGGAAATGGTAGGATACAGTCTACTGCTGTGCATATAAATCAGTATTGCCTTACTGGGGAACGATTTAGGAAGTCTTAAGACATTCCATATCCTTTGATCTGTTCATTCCCTTAGTAACAGTATAACCTAAAGAAACCAAATGTGAGCAAATGTCTCTGCACACGTTTCTTACTGCATTACATTCTGAAAGCTCTCTGAGAGAGGGGCTATGTCTACCTTACAGACCACTATCTCCCTAGCACATGTCCTGACCACGCAGCAGGCTGAGTGCTCAGTGAATGTATACTAATTAAACAGTGAAGAATTAGAAACAACCTAAAAGTCCAACAATAGGAGAATTAGTTGGGACATTGTGATATAGAAGATTACTCGTCATTTTAAGTTGTTTTTTGAAAGAACCACGTGACATGGGAAAATGCTGCCAATATAACATTAAGTGGGAAAAATCATAATGTAAAACCATATATGGAATGCTCTAATTAAATATGTTTAAATTAGTATGAAGAAATACAAAAATTTAACTGCAGTTATCCACAGGTGATTTACACTTAAGCACATTTAAAATTTTCTCCTTCAAATGTTTCTTTGGCTTCCAAGTTATCTATGAGGACTAAAATCTTTTCTGAAAATGAATTTTAGTTTCACAGTCTATGGCTAGATAACTGTAGCATTACAAAAAAAGCCAACATCTTTGATTTCTTCCAATTCAAGTTCCCACTCTCCACTTTCCGAGGTAACCTCTCTTACAAATTTGGTGTGTGTCCTTCTAGATCATTTTTAATGTTTTCACATACATATACTGTATACGTACTATAGAAAATGTGTGGTATTGGTGTATTTTTTATATAAATAGTGTTAAATTGCATGCATATTTATCGTCTAGTTTCTATTTTCTGTTTTAACTCAACAATCTATGAGAACTGCCTATTTGGAGATTGAATGGAGATTGAATTCATTCCTCTTAACTGCCATACAACATCACGTTTGATTTAGCCATTTCCCTACTAATAAGCAGGTAAGGGCCTGGCTATTCGCTCTGAATCTATTGAAGAAAGGGGTGGAGGAGACCACATCCCACTCCAGCGCTGTGTCAGGGAAAAGAAGTCTTCTTAAAGGAAAGAGTGGGTCACAGTTCTCGAAAGAGGAAAGCAGGTCCAGTTCCTGGTGCCTGCAGAAAGATCATGAGATCTTTCCCTGTGCTCAGTATTCAGCTACATATACAAACATCCCACAAAGATTTAGTGAGTATTACCACGTGCCAGGCATCATGCTAACCCCTGAAGATCTGGCATGCATGTGTAAATAACAATGCACCAAAGGCTGTAGATATCTTGAACTACGATTTCCCGGTTAATCTATCAGGGTATGCTTAGTTAAATGTTTGCCTCACTTGTACCAGTGATTTCTGGGTATTTGAAAAGCTTCCAAGAAATCCAAGAAACCATAATGCAGCCATAGGCTTTATTTATTCTCATGTGAAGTATATTTCAGTATAGGAAAAAAAAATGTGAGTTTCCAGTTTGTTTTTAATAATTTACAAATGGGACTTGGTGATCACCACAGGATACTTGCAGTTGGGCTCTTTTACCACTAGGTGTTGCTATTGACAACACAAAAGTTAAAAGCAAGGCTTTCACATTACAGTACTGCTTGAAAGAACACTACAGCATTTAAGAATAAAAATGTGAAAGCACTTTCACAGACAAGCCCTATAAAAGGACCTATATGCATATTTAAGTATCTCAGTGTCATGGGCACAATAGTAGTTAAGTACTGCCTATACCCTTCTAGAACAACCCTCAGCAACTTAATAGCAGTATAAGGGGGGAATCAAAGAGTCTTAGAATAGGAAGGGAGCTTATTTGTCCATCAGTTTTCAAATCCCTGTTTCCTGGAATTAGAAATACATTCACACCACCACCTAGTATGCACATGTGCAAATACGTGCATATATATATATCCGAGACAAAAGTTTCAGAAAACAATAATATCCTTACTATGTGCTTTCCCCCCATGTATTTGTGAAATAATAGAACATACACATATTGGTCTCTGCCCTCTGCTCCCAGTCCCTAGTACAGAGCTCCTAAAAACCTTATAATTTCCTAAGTGATAAGAGCACGAGGAGCATCTCCTCAATATCTGGCCTTTGATTCTGGTTCCTGACACAGAGCTCCTCAATCCCTTGGAATTTCCTGGGTGATGGGAGCGTCTTTTGTTCTAAGCAGGTGACTCTTGGTGGGCTCTTGATTAGCTTCAGGATGGGGGCAGATCACCAGAAAGACCTAGCTCTGATTAGAAGCTTGGGACCTTCAGCCCTGTCCCCCATCCTCCGGGAAGGGGGAGGGGGGCTTAGAAGTAGAGTTAATGACCATCCATACCTATGTCACACCTATGACAGTTCCATAAAATCTCCAAAGTACGAGGTTCAGAGAGCTTCCAGGCTGGTGAACACATCTATATGGCAGGAGGCCGGCGCATCCCAACTCCATGGGGACGGAAGCTCCTGTACTTGGGACTCTCTGGATCTTGCCCTATGTAGCTCTTCGTCTGGGTATTCACCTGTATTCTTTATCATATCCTCTGTTATATAATAAACTGGTTAAACAGAAGTGTTTCCCTAAATGCTATGAGCCATTCTAGCAAATTAATGAACCCAAGGAGGGGGTCATAGTAACCCTGGTTTATCGTTGGTCAGACTTGTGACTGGAGTCTTAAAGTGGTACAGTCTTGTGGGACTTAAGTCTTAACTTACAGGATTTGATCCTAACTCCAGACTGATAGTGTCAGAACTGAACTGAATTGTAGGACCCCAGCTGGTACTGCAGAATTGTTTGTTGTGTAAAAAACCCACACATCCAGAGTTAGAAGTATTGTGAATGTAGTAGTATGAGAGTAAAGAAGACACAGGGAGTGTTTTCCCAGACATATTCTATTTCATAAATATATATATATATGTCATAAACTAGTAGTTGGATTTCACTTGACCTAATATACTTTCTTCCATTTAATACACTAGGAGAGGCTCAGAGAGGTGGAGTGACTTGCCCCAGGTAACACAATCAGGTCTCAGACTTTTCAGGACACTGGCCGGTTCTGTTTTGGAAGGCCCTGGGCAAAAATTGAAAAATGTCCTTCGCATACTCCCAGCCCTTTCTGCACTCCTACCTTCTAAAGCCTGTGGGCCAGAACCTGCTGGTGAAAAAACTGACAAAGTGTAAGTGTGATTAGTTGTATGCAACAGTCATTTTAAAAATACAGGATCTTTCTAAAATGCAAATGTGATCACTTCACCTCCTCTACTTGAATTCCCTCAACGGCCCTTTCTGGTTTTCAGACCAAATAGACATTCTCAGAGTGGCAATCGCCCTCCTCCAGACCCGGCCCCACTCCTGCTAGCCAACCTCACTCTTGACCACTTCCCCATGCATCTTCAAGGTCTTTCCTGCATTCCTGACCTGGCTAGATCCTAAGTTTTTCACAACTCCGCTCACATTCCTTTTCTACAAAACTTCCCGGGCACTTGCTTTGCACACCTTTGCCACAGCGCACATTGTTCTGTCCCTGAATCTTCTTGTCTGTCTTTTCCACTGGACTGGAGCATTCTTATGAGCCAGGGTCATGTCTTTCTGCTTATCATCCCTGGCAGCTAGCCTAGGGCTCAGTATATAAGAGGAACGCAATAGGTATCTGCAGGAGTGAATATTTGCATATTCTTACTCTCACATTTTAATCGTAAAAAAACCCCCAACTCACTGGAATATCAGCTCTCTGAATTACGTAAGAGCTGGCTGTGACAATGCAGACCTCCATTTTCTCATATCTTGAGAGTATGAAGAAGAACTATATCTATATCTCAGAAAAAATGGATGCAGAAACCCAGTTTTAACTTCCTTTTTTTCTCTTTATTCTAATACATCTGTGTTAGGAGGATGGTTAGTTTTGTTTTTTTTTTTAACTCCCAGTCTGTAAGCTAGTACCAACTGGTCAACACAGCCTCTCGCCCACCCACTCGAATCCCTGGACTGAGAGCCTTCCCTGGATCACTTACGAGGGGCAGACAGCAACTTTTCTGTGCATGCCACCTTAAAACATACAAAAAAAAAAAAAGTGGGTAAGTTACTTACTATCCATCATTAAGGAGAGGAAGAAATCATAATGAAAGGGAGACAATTAAATGCTAATATGACTAATTATAGTAAGTAATGAAGGGACAGGTTGACCAGTGGTGGCTGTGGCGGTCAGAAATGGCTCTGTGAGAGTGAATTATATAGAGTAGCTTGGGAATTGAGGAGAAAGATGGAGAAGGAAGCATTCCAGATGGGAACCAGCATGAACAGTCAGATAAGGACATGGGGCCTATGTGTGTTGGGAGGAATCAGGCCTGAAATGAGGTGGGAGGCAGAAGGTGTGCTGGCACTGGGCATGGGCAGGGGCCAATTATCCCTCATCCCTCTTTCTCCACGTGGCATTGCGCTGGTTATGAAGCACATTCAGGTTGACTCACCATACTGATCTCTCCCCTGCTCTTGTTAGGTGAGTGGGATGGATATTAAGGGACTCTCTAAACATAGAAATGGTAAAAGACTAAAGAAGATTAGGAAAATTAGCCCAAGTCACACAGCCAGCAACTAACCAAACTCACAGTCCAGATCTCTACACTTCTATTTCACAGACCTGAGAATTGCATTTGCTCTCACAAATCACACAGCCAAGGACCAAAGAAATGAAGTTAAGATTTCCAAAGTTACACAAAAGCAGAGTTTAGGATACTGGCTGGAAGCAGCTTTAACCAGCCTTATTTCTGATGGAAGGCGTTTTGCATTATATCAACTGGAGAAGAAACCCAGAGGGAAAATCCTCATATTGCAGAGTAAGAAATGTTACTTTGAGAAAACAAAATATTTTCTAATGTTTTCTAACTGTTGGGATAATAGTCTGTTATATAGCTGCATTCTTAAAAATGGAAATTTTTATCAACCAAAAATTAATTTTTTTTAAGTGAAAAATATTCTGAAAAGAAATAGAGCAGCCTGAGGAGAGAGATCTAACTGAGGAGGGAGGTCTCTAGAACCTGTAAGAGCTTTTTGGAACTTTTTCTTGCTACTGATGGATTTTAAAGTCGTCATCAATCAGAAAAAAAAAAAAACAACTAACTTAAAAACAACAACACCAACACCAACAAAAAACCTACATGCTGTCCGTACAGTGATTGACTACTATCATCTCAGAATCTGTTAGCAAAGGATAACTATTATTTCCAGACAAGTACATCATCCAGATGACACATTATTATAATTTATTTAGGGTTTTTTTACCCTAGAAATGACATGGTCTGAGAAATGACTTGCTGAGAAATCTGTGTTTACATTAGGGAGAGTGGGGGGAAAAATCCCTGCAGAAGTTGAAAAGATGTTAAGTGGTAAATACCAAAATGCCCAGCAAGCATGTAAGCAGGCTCTCATCCCAGCATGAATATGTGCAGCTCAGCATTTTAAAATTTACTTTCAGCTTTTCTAGCAGTTTGAATTAACCCGTTCTCTACTTCTGCTCCCTGTGTGAGAGCTCAGCCCCGAAACCTACAGACCAAAAGTGCGGGCACAGTCTTCTGTGATCGGCCAGCAGATAATCCCCTCTCCCTGACTGCTTCCTCCAAGTGGGCTGCCTCGTGAACACACATCTCCTGGATATTCTTAACTGCCAGGAGGCTCAGGGGAATGCCCAGACAAATGTTAAGAAGTCAGTCCAGCTTGTTGGAGCTATACATAGAACTGGAAAAGGCCTGTTGGGAGACCCAAAATAATACAAATAAATACCACACTAAAGGTACATCCAGACCAGAGGTTCTCCAAAAGCACATGTGTCAGAACCACCCCAGAGAGGCTGTTCCAGGAGGTAGACCCCAGCATTTGTCATCATGAAAGATCCTCAGGTGACCCTGAAGTACATCCCTCATTGATAGACACTAATCCAGATTCTCTAAGAGACAATTACACTTTTTTTGTCTTGCCCCTGGCAAGATAAAATGAAAAACAAAGCAAGCAACTCCAAATCAACAATTCTTTCAGATTAGGGATAGAGCATATCAGACATTTGCTTCCAATGGAAAAATAAATCCATGTCAAAATCTTGGTGAATTGAACTATTGCACAGTATTTGTCCTATTAAAACCAGGGCTGGCCAGGTACACTTTTGGTGTTCTTCATGCCACAATTTCTAGGTTCTTTGGCTCAATAGAAGAAAGTGAAGACAAAAACAAAAGCTAAGAGGATAAAAGAAGGTTAACTGAGGGGCGCCTGGGTGGCATAGTGGTTGAGCGTCTGCCTTCGGCTCAGGGCGTGATCCTGGCATTATGGGATCGAGCCCCACATCAGGCTCCTCTGCTATGAGTGCTTCTTCCTCTCCCACTCCCCCTGCTTGTGTTCCCTCTCTCGCTGGCTGTCTCTGTCTCTGTCAAATAAATAAATAAAGTCTTTAAAAAAAAAAAAAGGTTAACTGAACAGTTCAGACTTATTTCAAGAATAACAATTCTGAAATAAAGTCATCCACTCCTGTAGTTGGGGGAGTGTTATTATAGCGAAGTCCAATGCTTCCTAAATGCTTGGGCACCGGTTGGTTGGAAACCTAAACACAGTTCATATTCAGCCTATTAAAGATGAAAGAGGACTTAATATTTGATGGGGCCAGTAGGGACCCCAAGTGCAACAGAGACAACAGGATCTTTATAATACCAGAACATTCAGTGCAGGCTTTCCTTTTTACCTTGTCAATTGACATTTCATTCATCCTGAGAGGTTGTTCTGGCATAACTCAGCGGTAGATTTAGCCCAACAACTGGCCCTACAACGCTCAGCCATGACGTGATATAGTTGACACTCCTAGGAAACAAGTGAAAATACAAGCAATTCTAATGTTGGATGAGTGGTGGAAAATCATTACCAACAGAAGAGACGAGCTGTCTTCATAGGTGTGTGCCCACCACATGGAATCCCAGCATTTCCAACTGTCAACCCCATTGTCTGACAAGGACTTGAGATCCAAAGAGACTGAGGTAGGTAAAGGGGGAGTCAAGTCATTGAGGCTCCTGACTCCTCTTGATGATTCCAATTTGACACTTAAAATTTACAGCATTTGCTAAGGTAGCAGAGTGTAGCGGTTAAAAACATGGCTCTGAGGCAGAAATGCCTGGGTTCAAATCCCAGTTCCACCACTTAACAAGCTGTGTGAACTTGGCCAAGTCATTTAACCCCTCTGTGCTTTAGCTTTCTCCTCTGTAAACTGGATAAAATAATGGAACTTAGCTCATGGGGTGTTACAAAAATCCCATATATTAATATATCTAAAATACTTAGAACAGTGCCCAGCACACAGTAAAAATCAATAACCGTTAGCCATTACTATTATTACAAAAAATATTTCTTTTTTAGCTTAGCTTTTAGAGTCACATAAAAAGATTTACACTTTTAAAATAAGAGTAAAAGCCAATGTATCTTGATGGTGTTTCTTACCTATTGATTTTTCGAGAATTCTTTAACAGAGGAGTCATGAATTCATTCGTCTTGCAGGGATGAAGTACAAAAAAGGGCTGCCCAAGTATTGGATGCTCCTGTAAAAATCAGAGTTGGTCCGGCATTGCCAGTGTGAGTTACTTTGAAAAAGTTAAAACACACAATCTGGTTTGTTAAAATAAAAGCTTGTTTTAAATTCCAAGTTACCAAATTAAGATACAGATCAGTTTCCGTTTTGAAATATAATTCATAATCCAAACATGAGAAAAAGCTGGAGAGGAGGAGTTATGAATTGATATAGTACAATCAAGGATAGGAGGGCACGCGGTTTTGTTTACACAATACGGACTGTAGATCAATCTTACCAGCTCCCCCGAACTCTTTGTCAACTAGCATTTTTCTCTGGCTTATAAATTATTCTCCAGTTTTTCCTCAAGGATGTGTGCGAAGCCCAGAAACCTGACCATTTGAAGAACATATTTCATTCACCTCTTTGCAAGGGCACCAAAATCTTTTGCACATTTTTTTACAGAAACTTTGCCAACATGTGGATTGTTTCGAGCCTGACTGCGGTGCCAACAGGCACATGTTCGATGGGTGGAATGGCAGGGGGACAAGGCAGGAGAATGGCCTGCATTATTTAAATTGTTGTACTTCCGTCCGTCTGTCTCTCTTCCTGTGTCCCTCTGTTTATCTGTTTTTATCTTTCTGTCTTTCCCAAGCGTACAGGGCTGTTTCTGGAAGTCAAAAGCCCATTCGATGGAACTCCACTGCCTTTATAAGAGAACGACTGCATAGAAGTACAGGTCAGACAGCTGCCAGGGTTGGGATATGCACATCATTTGGCAAACAATGGGGAGCCCTAGGAGGTTTCCACGTAGTGAGTGACCTCGCACAAATTGTACCGATGCAAAAGCAATTATTGACAATAAATTTATTGATCGTTTACATTGTGGATTCGCCATTATGCCAAAGACTGCACCTCAAACACTGCCATGGTCTAAATGTTTGCATCTCTCCAAATTCATATGTTGAAATCCTAATGCCCAAGGTGATGGCCTTATAGGAGGTGGGGCCTTTGGGAGGTGGTTAGGTCAGGAGGTTAGAGCCCTCAGGAATGGGATTTAGGACCTTATAAAACAAACCCCCAAAAGCTAGCTCACCCCTTTCTGCCACATGAGGACACAACTACAAGTGTGAGACCTGGAAGAGGGTCCTCATGAGAACAGAATGGCACCCCGAGCTCAGGCTGCAGAATTGTGAGAACTGTGTTGTCAATAAACTACCCAACCTGTGGTATTTTGCTAGAGCTGCCCAAGCGATGTAAGACAAATACCTACAGAGATCGCGCAGGTGACCTGAAGGAGCGAGGTCAGCTAAATACACCAGTAGGAGACAGGGACGTGGGGGACTGGAGGGTGCTCCCAGCCAAGGTTATGCTTGCTACCCTGCTCCAGCCAATTGTGCCATGTGGGAATGCAGGTTCCATGTGCCAGGTCTTCCCATTTGTCAAAATAGCCTAGGAATCCAGATTTTTATGTAAAACCTCCTAAATTTAAATTTTGGCACTTAAAAAAAAAAAACACATAGACTGGGCCAAATAAAACAAGCTTGTTGGCTGGATTTGGAAGAGGGGCCTAGCTTCTTCTCTTGGCTGCTCCTCCCCTTCTCAGCCAGTCCAAGGAGGAGCTGAACTCAGAGCATCCCTGGAAAGAATTACGTGTGGCTGTTGCTGCTAACTCTACCCTCAGACTCCAAAACACTCACGTCTGTGTGCATGTGCACAAAGCAACTCACGGGAAATTGGAGGCACCTCTACTGTGTATTGGAGACACTGGGTGTGGAGATTTGGGGGTGCATATACGTGCTGAGGGTTGAGGTATCCACCGGGTGTAGGTCGGTGTATGTCTTCCAAGTGCCAACTCCACAGTCTGCCCAGTGGCCTGACTCTCACAGCAGAGCCTGGGCTCCCTCTTTCCTGCTCTTTTGCTACCCCCTCCCTCCCATCCTAAGCAGACCGTGAGGTCCTAGCCCAAATGTGTCATGCCTATGGCAGGTCCTCCTGTCCAGATTGATTCTGGCTCCCCTTACCTTCCTTAAACTAGTATTTATTAATTCAAAACATATCTATTGATCATCTCATACATGTCTGCCAGGAACAGTTCTGGATATAGTAATAGAGATCACTGTATCTCAGAGATAAACAAAGTCCCTGATCCCATGGAACTTACATGCCAGTGCAAGAGACAGCCAATAAATACATAGAACAAATAAAGAAACAAGACAATCCAAATAATAATAAGTGCCATGAATAAAATAAAAAGGGTCCCTTGATTTTGAGAGCACTTGGAACCCAAAAGCTCCTTGCTGTTGTTAAATAAATCCCTTAAGTATGTTGTTAATCATGACCACTCTTCTAGCAATGTGTCAAAAGCATCCACGATCACTTCCATGGTTAAACTGTATATGGCCAACACCCAATGCTTTCTCAAATGTAACAGCTTCTCTTAGTTGTGGCAAATTAACCAAACCATTAATTACTTTTCAAATACAGATGGAAAGTTAATTTTTAAAATACCCAAAAATCCTTGTTTCTAAATATATAAGACTACTGAATACAGGCCTTGAGTTATTATGAATGTAATGATTATATAAGGTAGAAAAATAAAATGTTTCTCCGATGTGATTAGAATTCATATACTCCCTCATTCATTTACTTAGCAAATAGTAAGTCTTCTTGCCTGCTAATTTTACAATGACTTAACCCCAACTAAAGGCAAAAGGATCTGTAGTTTTAAAATGTGGTTAATCCTAGAGATATCTTAACGCTGCAGAAGTGCCAGAATTCAAAGTTAGCCTTATGAACCTGAGCCTATATTACGTTTTCGGTCCCATTTAATCCGCTACTTCTGCAACCCAAGCAATTTGTATTCAAAGCAAGGTAGAGAATTTACAAATAATTTGAGCCATCTGATCAGTGTAGACAGTCAATCTGGATAATATTCTCCAAAAGCCATTTTTCTACGATGGAGATTTTTTAAGGCTCATGCTATCTGGAAAGATTATCTGTATCTTCTACTTTCTCCTTCAGACAGCAGGAATGAGAGATGGAAGCCATCTTTCATTTTTAGTTTAGGAATTATGCGCTAGAGATAAAAAAAAAATCTAAAATCCTACACCTTATTTGTTTAACATACCATTTTCAGAAATGGAAGAACATCAAAACTGTCAGGATCTTTTTAGTGACATTTCTTAGATCAATTCAGAAGGTAAATTTGTGTGAAAGTGCTACCATCTGCCGTCAGTACTAATGAACTGATGCAAATCCGCACTGAGAAAAATGTCAGTGTGGAAGTACAGGCAGCCAATGAACTGTGTTAGGCTTACAACTCAATAAACACTTCTACTGGAACAAAGTTCTGCTAAATGGTTTTCCGTGAAAATAGAAATGATGGGTCAGATTTCTCTCTCTGTAACTCCAGAGGAGTTATATAGGCACATTCTCCGATGAAATTTAATTTCGCAATGGTTAAATGTCTCATAAAATAAGTCTGACATGAATACTGTGAATTGGTTTCAGAACTATTAGATATGGCTATCACAAGGAAATGATAATACTGTGCCTTCATTCTTACATCTAATAAAAGGGATGAATTTCTTGGTTCCTTTCTTAATTTTCCTGGCTCTCCAGGAGGGCACAAATAGAATTTCACATATTAAGCTTTCATCCAGTTTCATATTCCAGGCTGATCAAATTTGCCTTCCACTCGGGGTACATCCCCTAGAAATGGAGAGGGATATTTCCCCAAGCCTGCCTCCTCAAGCAGGGAAGGGAACACGGCTATTGAACTACAGTGTGAGACACTGTACTGAGCGCTTTGCACGGGGTCGCCTATCCGAATCATTCTTTGAGGGCGGCTTTCTTTTTGCCACTTTGGAGAACAGGTTCAAAGGGATTATGTCTGAAGTCACCTGTGCAGTGAGGGGGGAAGCACCTCCAAAGTCCAGTCTCACACTGCACCTCCCCAGCCTGCTGACCAGAAGTAGCGGCAAGGATGCTTAATCCTCTCTAGTCCACTTCTTCAAGAATCTGTTTGTTTTTATTCTAAAATAATGTGTTTTTATAAAATTATATGGGCAATACATACAGACAGCTCAGAAAATACAGACAAGAACAAAGGAGGAAAACCTAAAACTGCCCAACTCAGACTGAAACACTGGTGAATTTCAAACTGTTTCATGTACACACATAGTTTTCTATTGCTTTCTCTTCATTGAACAGATGGATATTTATCGAGGGCCTACCACACACCACTCCCTGCCATACGTTTTTTGTTGGTGTTCATTAACTTTCTTTGTCTTCTGTTTTACAGATTTCTGTACTTATTTCTATTTTTGCCCTACAGGTATTTTGTTTGGATTTACTTTGTTCTTAATTTTTAAGTGTTCCATGGGTGACTAAGAATATGTATCAAGAATACGGAATCTTGAGTTGTTGGCTACAGTGCTCCCCATGTGTCCCTAGATCAAGCTGGTAATTGTGTGTCCACGTTTTCTAGACTCTTGTCCGCTTGATCTACAAGAATTTCTAAGAGAAGTTCAAATCTCCCTATAATAGCTGATTTGTCCATTTCTGCCTGTAGTTTGTCGATTTTTGCTTTATATATCCTGAAGCTGCTTTATTTAAATGCATATATTTTCCTAGGGAATGAAGCTTTAATACAAAGTGATCATACCTATCTCTGATTATGCTTTCTGCCCCCCAAAAAGGACTTTTGATAAAAATATAGCAACACCAACTTTCTATTTACCTTATGCATTTAAAAAATTATTTGCCTTTCAATGTGTATCTTCATGTTTGATATGTTTCCTACAAAAATAACATTGACAGGTTTTTAAGAAATCCACCTTTATAATCTATCTCTTAAATGGAGCATTTAGTTCACTTATAGGCTTTGTGATCACTGGTATAATTTAATTTTATTTCTTCCATCTTATTTTAGACTTTTTTTTTTTTTTAAGAGAGAGAGAGAGCACATGCATGCAGTTACAGGAATGGGGGGAGGGGCATAGTGCACAGGGGTGGAGGGGCAGAGAGAGATGGGGAGACAGAATCTGAAGCAGGCTCCACACTCACGGCAGAGCCAGAAGCACAGCTGGATCTCATGACCCTGAAATCATGACCTCAGCCGACATCAAGAGTCAGATGCTTAACCAACTGAGCCAGCCATCCAGCCACCCCTTATTTTAGACTTCTTACTTATTCTGTTTTTAATATTTCTTTTGCTTTTCATTTTTCCTCCTCTGTTGCTTTCCTTTGGATTAATTGAGTGTAGGCTGAAATTTTTTTAAATTTTTTTCTTTTATGAATCTGAAATTATCCCACAATCTTTAAGTAAATGTTTGACTTAATAAAATATACTTCCTCCGTATAGTTGTCTTTTTCCCAAATAATTCAAGTACCCTGGGATGTTTAACTCTGATCACTCCTTCCTGATTTCTGTACTGCCATTGTCCAGTATTTGAGTTGTATCTTTTGTTTTTTAATCCCATAAATTAGATATTATTGATGTTTTGAACTCAGTGTTTGAGATCTACTCACCTTTGACTATTCTTTTGGCTTACCATTTTCCCCCTATATCTCAGGTATTAATTCTGGGACCATCTTCTTTATCATTGAAATATGTCCCTCAGAACACCCCGAGTGCAGATCTGTAGGCAGTAAATGTGCCCTATTGTTAATGCTTTATCTTGCCCTCATTTTTGAAAAATAAGTTTTTGTAGGTATAAAATTTTAGGTTACAATGATATTCTCTCAATTCTTTGAATATACCATCCCATTTTCTCCTGGCTTCCATTTCCGTCTGTTTGGAAGTGAACTATTGGTCACATTGTCACTTCTTTTAAGGTGTTCTCTTTCCCTTTGATGTTTTACTACAATGTGTCCATGTGTGGATTCCTTTCCATTTATCCTGCTTGGATTCACTGAGCTTCCTGAATCTGAGTACCAGAGTCCTCTCAGCAATCCCGGAAAATGCCCAGCATCAGCGTTTTGAATATTCATTCTGTCTCATTCCCTCTAGCTCCTCCTTCTGGAAGTCCTATTAGACATGTGTTTGTCCTCCTCCCTCCCTAGTGTCTCCTAACCTGTTATATTTATCATCTTTCTCTCAATTTTTGCTACAATGTTTATAACTTCTTCAAAGTCTTCTTCTAACACATCAATGCTTCCTTTATATTTATCTGCTTTTTAGTTTAGGACTTTTCATTAGATGCTTTCCTTTCAAAAGTTCTATTTGATTGTTTATTAAATTCACCTGATCATTCTTGATAGTCTCTTCTTCCTGTATTATACTGTCAGTATTTTCTTACATTTTGATAATTATATTCAACATATTTATTTTATATTTTTGCACCAAAAATTTTTAACATAGGGATTTGAGCATCTGATACTACAGTTTGTTGTTTTTGCTAGCTTTTGCTTTTAGTGGCTTGTTATAAATACCATACTTTTTAAATTGTGACCTAGTAGAACTATAAATACAGTAATTTTTTGAGGCCTAGGATTATAAGTCCTTCCAAAGAAGTTTACATATGCTTTTTTCTGATGACTAGGGGTGGGGAGGGAAGAAGAAGGATTCCAACTCCATGCTCATCACATGTTTAGGAATTTCTGGGTCTGCATCTTCTACTCTTTTTATATGCTTTATACAGAGTAAAGCAGAAAGGGTCAAATGGATAAGAGGGAAAAAAATTCAATATATAGAGAATGATAGGAGGTCTGCTATTTTAGACCAGTTGGCGAGGGAAGGCTTCTTTGCAGAGGTAACATTCGAGCAGAGAGCTGACCGACCAACTAAAGAGCAAGCCATGTAATTATTTGGGAAATGAGTATTTTCAGCTTGGGAACAACAAGGGCAAAGATCTTAAGATCCTCCTGAGGGAGAGTGTTTGGAGTGTTCAAAAAACAGTATGAAGACCAAGGTGGCTGGGTGGAATGAAGGGTAATAGTGGCAAAAGGAAGACTGGAGGGGTAACCAAAAGGTAAGATCATTGAGCGCCTTGCAAGGCATGGAAAAGATTTGGAGTTTTATTCGGAGTGTGATGGGGAGACTTTGGGGAGATTTTGAAGGAAGTAACATTCTGATGTACAGTTTCAAATATTAGTCTTGATATTGGAGAAGGAGGAGCAGAAGAGCAGCCAGGAGGTGGTGTAGTAGCTTAGACAGGATGGGACCTGTTCTAGCTTATAGTGCTGTGGGTGGGGGAGAGTGGTCAGGTTGGTGACCAACAAGATCTGCTAAAGGATTCAATATGCTGTGTGAGGAAAAGAAAAAAAAAAAGAGCCAAGGATGACTCCCAAGTTGAAATGTCTGCTCATGTTTTCTTGACTATTTGTCTAGTGAGGTTTTGCAGGGGTTTTCTTATTAATCGGTATTAGCTCTTTCATAACTTTTGAGGACACTAATTCTTTTCATTCACTCAACCATCACTGTGAGTCATGCCCTGGTTCAAATGTTAGTAACAGAGTAGTATGTAAATAACACCAGCTCCCATAAAAGATGTTGAAATATTCAAAATACTTTAAATTTCTAGATTGATCATTGTCTTTAAATTTTGCTCATGATGATTTACATGTGGAATGTAATATTAGATACTTAAATCTATATTTTTTCTTTTATTTCTTTTATCATTTTTATGTTTAAAAATCCTATTCTGAATTAGAAAACTAGATATTTCTTATATTTATGTACAATTTACCATTAAACCACTTGTTGTTTCCCAAACACACTATTTTTCTTACCTTCAAGCCTTTGTACATGAGGTTCTCTCTGTCTGGAATACCCTCCCGCCCTTTGTCACCTACGAATGCCCGTTTCTCTCCTACAGATCTCAGCTTTCTTTTACTCCAATCCCAGGTGCCCTCCCTCTGTGTTCCTACTGCACCTCCTGCTTAAGCCTACTGTTTAATTCCACACCATTCTGCATAGGTAATTGAATGTTTACAGGAATCTTCTGTTACTATACTGTAATTCCTTGAGTGCAGAGGAAGGATTCTGATCACTATTTTAATCTCAGCATCCATAACAGTGCCTTTCACCTAGTAAGCACTCAATAAATATTAGTGGAATTACTTCATAGACAAATACATGCTACTGTGCCAAAGTAAATTATTGGCATATGCAGCCTGTTTTATAAAGGGGGATATTTGTGTGGAATGCACCAGTGGTCCCCTATGCCGCTGTGGGGATGTTAAAGGAAAAGAAAAATTTTCTCTCCTTGTCACAAAACCAAGGACAGTACTTTCTGTACATTTATGAGTCTCCAGATAAGATAAGAACTTCAATATCTGTTTTCCCAAATATTTCTTCCAAAGTGCATCTAAGAACAAAGGAGAGGGTCTAAAGGCATGGTTAGAAATAACTCTTCACATAAAAACGTGTCAACTGGGGCGCTGGGTGGCTCAGTCGGTTGAGTGGCCAACTCTTGATTTTGGCTCAGGTCATGATCTCAGAGTCTTGGAACTGAGCCCCGCATTGCACTGGGCTCTGTGCTCTGTGCTCAGTGGGGAGTCTGCTTCAGGATTCTCTCTCTTCCTCCACCCCTCCTCCTGCTCACTCTCTCTCTCAAATAAATAAATGAATCTTAAAAAAAAAAAAGACTATGCCAACTATGCAATACATTCTAAAATCTATCTATTGGTTTCCACACAAAAAATATCCTACATTACTACTGAAAAAAACTGATGTACCAAGACGCATATTTTATTCTTTGAGTCAGCCTACCCCCTGCCACACCACAGTATTCCCCTAAGGTGTGTTATCCAGACTAAGAAACTAAGAAACACTACTAAAATATATAAAAACTCATGACTTTCTACTTAACCCACTCCTATATTAGTTCATGTGTTTCTCACTAATGCATTCATAAATATCACTGAATACCTATTGGGGGTAAGACTCCATGCTAAACATTCATCCATCTATCCATCCACGCACCCATTCATTTACTCAAAGCAATATTTATGGAGCAAAATTCTATATGCCAGGCACTGTTCTGGGCACTGGAGATAAAAGCATACTCAAGACAGAAGCAAAATCTGTTCTCATGGAGTTTATAGTTTAGTTTTGGTTACTACAGAGATATAAAAGAACATCCCATTATCTCAACTCCTGAGGTTTACAATCCAGCTGCTCCCCTCCCCCCCACAATACTCAAAGTCCTGGTTTGCATCTCTAGGGGAGAGAATTCCAAAGGTCAAATATGTTTTTCGCCACTCACTCCTCTCCACTTAGGATTTCTAAGGAGAATGGAAAAAGATCCTTAGGGAGAACAGAAATTTCATTTGGCCTCATGCTGGGGGAAAGGGAGGCAGCAGGGAGTAGTGGGACTTGTGAGGAGAAACCAGAAAAGCTGGCAGAGAGATACCCTCTGTGGGAGAGATTTTTTTCTTTTCATCATTTGGAGAAGAGACATGAGGAGGCTTCCCACTCCAGAGAAGACTATAGGGATCTCAGTGGCACAAGTAGAGAATGAGATGTTCCCCACTGTGAGATGGAGGGGATCCTCCAAGTGCTGGAGGCCAGAGATGAGCTAGCCAATAAATGAGAGGCAGCCCAGGCCTTAGGACCCATGGATGGAAAGACTCTTTGTTCCCTGGAGTGATAGTCAGGTGAGATTCTGATGGCTCCTCAACTACTATTTTGTCCTGCAAATCTAATACTTGTCATACCGCGAGGGTTGTCCGTAACACTGTGTTGAGTACAATGCAGTGGGAAACACGGGACTAGACACAGGGTGTATATTTTTATGAGCTCAGAGGGACCTGGAGTCAAACGGAATAGGCAATCTCCTCTCCACTCCTCATCTCTCCCCACGCTCATTAGGGCATCCATGATTCAAGGGTTATAGAAACCACTATAATACACAACACTCAAAAGGTACACATCCAGGAACATGGGAATTCAGGGGAAGGAGAGGTCAGTTCTGACTGGTGGGGGGAGGGGCAGCAAAGACTTCCTGAGGACATGGCACTTCATCCGGTCCAGGCCTTAAACGGTGGGCAGTACTTGGGGTGGGGGGAAGAGAAGCCTGTGGCTGGAGGCTCTAAGACAGAAAGAGATTGGTCCAAGTTTAGTGGGAAGGGAGTTAAGTGAGGGACACACAGACTTCCCTCTTTAAGTAAGACTGAGAAGTTTGGTAAAGTTAGAGAAGAAAAATGCCTATTTTTGTTCATTGTGTTGGTGGCATTGTTAAATAACTGAAGCGATTCCTGTAAGATCCAAAGAATTCTCTGGAAGTAATCAACACCTAGACAAGAAAAGAAGCAAGGTTTGAAGTACAAGCAATCCTTTCTTACAGTTTTGAAAAGAGACAGGGAAAAATGGGGGGAGGAAAGAAATATCCCAGGACAGAGACATCTATCCCCAATGAGTGTATGAGGATATAGATACAAAGACAGTGAGAGAATATTTAAAAATGGATTCAAGTGGGAAAGAAATGAAAGTCTTGCCCAAGTACCCTGAAAGGTCAGCAAGTTTCTCCTTGTTTCTCGGACAGGCAGGGGGAGCTCAGTGAAGCTACCCTTTGCTCAAGTTGCACCTGTTGACATTTTGTGGCCAGTTAATTAGGACTAAAACCCTAATGGTGTTGGAAAGGTAGATTTAAAAAAAAAAAAAAGGAGAGTTCTTCAAATCCATATGCTGCACAGAAGCCACCAGGCTTCCTAGAATTTTTATTAAAAATTATAAACATCACAGCAATAGTTTTTAGACACCACCTCCTCTGCTAACAAAAACTTTCCTTTCATGGCTCCAGAGGGAGTCCAGAAACTAATTCTCCCACTCCTGCATATATCTACAAAGGGCTCCCTCTCTGGGCTGCTGACAGTCCCAACTCCAACTCCTGGATTAGACAGCAGAGTTTGAATATATTTATAGACTCTATGGGTTGTTGCTTTAAGCAACACCATTAATATGTCAGAATTCTGAGTTCCCAAACTTCTTCAGTTATCAATTTGTTGTACATTATTTAATCTCTCCATATTTTGATATGCAAAATAGAAATAGAACTGCTGAGACTTCACAGGGTGAAAGGAGATAACCAACAAGACCATTATGAAGCTTGCTGGGGGGGAAAGAGCTTATGTAAATGTCTATTAATTAAACAGGAACGGATGCACAAGTAGGTCAGGCATGATGACAAGACTGAACAACCCATCCCAGCCACTGGCATCAAAAAGAAGAAATGAACATTTAATCCTGATAGCACTTGTTGGTTGCATTTTATAAAGAATATTAAATTGTAGTATTCTATAACATAACACAGAGTAGCGTATTTCAGACCATCCTCAAAGAATTCTTTGATAGAACAGAAACTTATTAGAGACAACAGCCAAAAACAAAAACAAAAGAGCAAGCCAATTACTAATGAAGAACTTGTAAAAAGCTAATCAAAGCTCTCATCCAGAGAAAATGAGAAAATCTGAGGCTCAGAATGATTTTGTATATTGATGAGATTTTTATATAGCGTCACAGAAAGAAAAATAAAACAGATTTAAATGAAGACAAAAAGGACTCTAAGTCTCTGTTTAAAAGCCTTGTTATGTTCCATATCAACGTTTTTATTAAAACGTTCTGTTCTGGTGGAAACACCCATTTTTCAAAAACACCTGATGGGTGGTGGCATGTGTAAGGACACTCTCGGTTTGTCTCTCTAGTCAAACCCCTATATGTTGGGAGAGCCAGACAGAACCCTCATTCAGCCTCCACCCATCTTGTAGAAAATTGCTCAGGGGGGTGGCTTATCCAAGGTCATAGCACTCAGACATGATGGAGCTGACACTCATGTCCAGATTCCAGAATAGAACGGAGCCTTTCCCTGCCTTTGCCAAGCCTGCTAAAGATTAAATGCAGCACTTCAGCATGAAACAACTTGCAGGCCTTACATTTATTCTATTTTTGTCTTAAAGGAAAACAATTGGGAGCTTGTTCTTTCCAAGCATTAATTTTTTTTCCCCTTCCACTATATTACATAATGGTGACCATTTTTGGCTTACTAAGTCTATTTCTGAGATACTCACTAAAACACTGACACTATTTTAGAGCTAGTATGTTGGGGTATAATAGAGAGGTGAATCAGCAATCATAAAATTCAAGGATTTTCAAGAACAAACTCACAAACAGCCTAATTCGTTGATAATCAGATAACTAATGTCTGACAACTATCGTACAGGAAGATGCTTTAGGAGCCAAAGTAAGACAGCAGTCTGTTAGTACCATTACTTTTTAGAACGGTGCCAAACACAAGCTTAAAGCAACGAAAAGACATACAGATGAATCTTCAAGATGATTTTTTTTAAATATCACAATGTTCTCTTCAGAATAATATAATCAATGTAAATGCCTAATAAAAGCATCCTAGTTTACAACTAACAGTTATGTATTTCCTTCCTGCTTCTTACCCAACTTTGGTAATAAAAATATCCCTTTTATTCCCAGAAGCAGATTTCCCAGTGATTTAAGTTAAAATTAGTTTTACTCTTTAGAAGATCTCTCATAAGAGACTCCAGGAAGAAAATTCCTAAGGATGTGATAAACCCATTAGAAATCTGTTATTACTTGTTTAATAATGAAAAATATTAGGCAAAGATATATAAAAATTTGGCTACTATGAGATAATGTTCCCATTTTTTAGACTACTAATAATTAGAAACGAGGTAACAAAAACAATGCTACTAATAGGCTACAGCACTAAGAAATTACACTCTTCCATATAAAACTATAATCACAGATTTTCTTCAGACAGACAATTGTATCCTGGTATTGTGCAAACAGGTATTATGGGTAAGGATGGTAGCTACTTATATTTAAAGATATTTTATTAAAAAATGTAAGCAATGTTAGGATTAAAAAAAAGTGTACATTCTAATCCCACTTCCCAACCAAATCCATTTTTTTCATTTCTCCATAGTAACTTCTGCTGGAATTTTAAGAACTGATTTTTATAGCTTGGATCTAGTTCAGTATTTTCTAGACAAGAAAGCCTAGGATACAAAAAAGAGAGTCTAAAACTGAAAAAGAAAACCGGTACCAGGAAATCCATGCAGGCTTCCCACATGAACTCAAGACTGAGCTAAAAGATCACTATTATTCTCTCACACGTCCCTTCACACCAGTGAAGTCAATAAATCTCACGATTGCTTCAGACTAGGTCATTCTTGAGTTTTTGTTTTTCCTTTCTCTTAAAGGTCGATTTCTTCCCAATGTTATTGATATCGATCTGCCTACTTATCTTTCATAGTTATGTATACAGCGAATATATCATTTTGTGATTCATTTTTTTTCTTTTTAGCTCTTAACATTATTTCATATATACTTTTCTGTATTTTGCATACTCTTTATAACTTTCTTTTTAGCTACATAATATTCCATCTGGCTAATATAATAGACATTACCATTATTCAACTGTTAGATATTTAGACCATTTTCCAGTTTATACTATCATACATTGTGTGTGTGTGTGTTATGGATTATGGATTATTTCCTTATAATAACATTTCAGGAATAAGTAAAAACGGGGTATCTATATGGCTGTTGATCTGTATTATCACGTTTCCCTCCAAAATTATTAATATATATTGCCACCAATGCACACTACTTGACTAGTCCCTCAGTGTTTTAAGTAGCACCATCTTAATGTTAGAATTAAATCCTCCTTGGAAATATTTCACAGAAACATCACACAGACTTCATGAAGACTCTAGGCAACTAGCTTAGGCTTTATGCCACTTTTGACTTGGCCGTAGGACGCACCCTTGGGAATTAATGACTTGGTGTAAGAGAACAAACATACGGAGAAGGGTTAGGGCTCAGGGTAGGGTTGGGTGATTCTCTCAAATGCTCGTAAACACCTTATGTCCCTGATGCTGTTTTTCCAGATGGGCTGGGGCAGGGTCACCAACTTCTCAGAAAGCTATGCCAAAGCTTCAGTCTCTCAGAGGAGGCCTGCACTGTCTGACCTGAGTGTCCAACAAGCTGGTACCTGGGTCTCAGGCGGCCATGAAAATAGGCCTTAACAAATCGCATTAACTGAAGCTCATGCTCTCCTCAGATTCTGTGGCAGTTGGTGTAAATATGGCTGTAGTATTACCATATCGCTCCCTTTAAAAGCTCTTGACTTCACTTGGCAAGGGTCTGGAAAATAATGTTAAGTGTAAAAACCAGCACACAACATTGTATATTCATTATGATAACAACTATGGATATGCTGACATGAAACTTGCCCACTCGGAAAATGGTATCCAAACTTTCATCTCGCGGCATGGCACGAAATAAGAATGTCAAATTGATATAAATATAATTGGCAGTAAACACACCTGAGGGAATGTGAATTTTCTTCAACACTTTTTATTTTTTATGTTGAAAACACAATTTTTAGCATGTTCCTCATGAGGCCTACTCATTTTTTCTTCCTTTGGTCTTAGCCGGTGCCCCTCCAGTAATAACAGCTGCTTTTCCAGCACGATATAAAATGCTCAGAGCATTCCTCAAGCAGAATAGCCTCCCCATTTCGGCCTCAGAACAAGATCCACTCTGAGATGGGCCCATCTACAAACAGATCAAAGGACAAATCCAGCTCCCCCTCAAAGGCAAGGGCTCCCTCCCAGGCATGACGCACTAATCCAGTTGGCAGTGTGCGTGATGTCCATGTGCTGACCTTCTCTGCGAAGCACTGGGGATACTCGGCCAAGTTAGTTCACACAGAGTCGATCCAACTTTCCACTAGGGAAGCCTCAGAATTCTAGAATTGTACTCAGTTTCCCAACTTGATAAAGAAGATATTATTCTTAATACCTATATTCTTAATACCTAGTACTCAGAAAACATAAATTAAAAAGGTGATTTTATGCCAGTACTTTCACTTACATCTTTACTCCTGTAAGTCAGTGTTCTATTCTGATGTCTTTGAACATTTTTGCTTATACACACTTACACTTTAAAAATATATATCAACTGGGGCTCCTGGGTGGTGCAGTTGGTTAAACAACCAACTCTTGGTTTTGGCTCAGGTCGTGATCTCAGGTTTGTGAGATCGAGCCCCACGTGAGGCTCTGCGCTCAGTGTGGAGTCTGCTTAAGATTCTCTCTTCTCTGCCCCCCCCACCCCTCTCTAAAATAAATAAATAAATCTTTTAAAAAAAGATACGCACACATCTCCAGGAACAGGAACATGAGTTGACTTCTATATTTTTCCTTAAATACTTGCAAAGGGTGTCATTTCCAGTGCATTGTAAATATTGACCATTTAAATACATGCTTTTATACATATACAATTTTAAATAATATTATTATGTCACTCTCTTAAATGTACTCAATCGAAAATAAATGCCACAGCATTATGATACCTACCATCATTCACTTTAAAAATATATGAACAATTGGACATTTTACATTTTTCTCCTTGAATTCACCTCTATTCTTCTGTCAAAGAACTTTACCCTAATGTATATTTTATGCCTAAAAGCTTTTCATTGATCATATTCTTGTAAATAAAAAATAGAGAGAAAGGAATTCATTTTGCAAAATTTCCCATGACCATTTTGCTCTAAGTGTTAAATTAACTAAGACAACTGACTGAGTTGTCATTATAATTATTAATAGCGCTCAGTTAATCAAAACTAAATATGTTATAAAATTTGGTAAAAAATAAAAAGTGAATTATTTTTGGAAATCATAGTAGCATCACTTAGTGTGTACTAGAGTTCATACTTTTTTCATACATGCATGAATCCATTTAATCCTCACAACACCCTACTGTTATTAACCCCATTTTATAGATGCAGAAACTGAGGTCAAGAAAGCTTAAAAGACACCTCAAGGTTACAGAGCCTGGATCTGCACACAGACTCTTTGGCTCCACAGTCCAGTCACTTAACCACAGCCCAGTACATCTCAACTCTTAAAAACAGAGATCGAGGCCAGAAGAGAGGGGCTAAAATAAAGGGGGCGTCCAAGTGCTCCTTTTAGTGGCCCGGCTAAGCAATACGCCACGGTAAGGGCTGGGATGGGTGTGAGGTATGCCTTTGTTTTGTACAGAGGCAGAAAGGCAAAAAGGGAAAGTGGGAAAGGAAAATCTTGGCCACGAGTGCCTTTTCAGACAGATGGATTCTATGAAAGGGTGCATATGGAAGTGGAAGATCTGGAAATTAATTCCTATAAAATTCTCCATACCCACACACACTTTGGGAAGTCTTCACATACACCCAAGGGTACATACACTCCAGTTTGAATGCGACTGGTCTACTCAATCTCTGATACAATACAAATTAGAGGTTTTGTGAAACATTTTTAATGCTTTTGAAACAAAATTTAATTAAAATTTAAATTACTTTAACCCTTGAATTTTATTTTAAAATGGCAGTTAATTTCAATAATTTGGAAGGACACAAATGCTAAAATGTAACAGGATAATAATAAGCATAACTATAATCTACATGGTAGTTTTATAATGATTAGATGTAATGCATGAAAAGATAGCAGGTCAGTAATAGAGCCATGCATAAAACCCTCCTCTCAAAATCTTTATTTGCATTTCTATTACTGAAATCATTTCCTAATAATGAAGTTGCCATGAGAGAAGCTCCATTACTAAGGAATCACTGTTACAGAAACAACGTTATTAAAGCATTGCTATGTACAGGAACTTTTATTAGAATGATACAAGTTGTATATCATTGTAATAAACCTTCCATTACAATCCTAATTGCATAAAGCTATGTTTGAGTATAGCAATGCTAGAGCTGTAGGACTTTTAATAAAGTATCAAAATAATGCTTTGGTAATAGGATTGTTTAGCATACTAATACTTCAGGGAAGGCTGAACTGACTAATGGATGATGTTTATGTCACTGATTATACACACTATACCAAGAATTAAAAAGAATGTATTTAGTAACATGCAGCCCAGATATGTATGTGTTGAGGTACACATAGCAGTTCTCTTTGGTATAACAACTCAGTATGTTCAATTCACTAACTGGTACAATAGCAAATTGCTAAAATGGACATTTGTAACTGTGATGATTAAAACGTTTAATGTTCAGATCTACGGAGAGCTGGTTATCAAAAAGTTAACAGTAAATTATACACACCCATAGACATATTTTGAGAATTGCCTGTTAGAAGAACTATTGGAAAAATTGAGTTTTTGTTGGTGGAAGTGGGAGGATGGGAGGGGGGAGGGAAGGAGAGGGAAATTAAATACGATATGGATAACTTGCTCTTAGATGCTACTCTATGCCATACATAAATGACACTATGATTCTTCTGAGTTAACAACTAGAAGTTACTATCAGACTTAGGTTCACACCAGAGAATTTTAGCATATTTGTTCAAATGTTTGTTTTTGTGTTTGTTCTAATGGAGTCAAGTATTCAGCCGTTCCCTCTAGAAGCATATATAATATTCACCACCAGAGACCGCCAGAGAGCCATCCAATCACCCGGTAGGCAGGAAGATGCTCCTTAATACACCTGCTGTGTGGATACCAGCAAGGAAGGCCCCAGGCTGTCTGAAAAGAGCTTCAGCAGAGGCAACAGCAGCAGAGGTCTGAAGGTGGCTCTGCCACAGTCATATTCACCATCAGGTAATGGGGCCAAAGCCATTCTGGTTTTGAGATCACTTGTGGCAGATGGATTGACTTGGAATCTGCCTGGACAGCAAAGTACTTTTATCATTCAACACAATGTCTTCTTTCCATAGTTCCCCCTTGGCCTCTGCTTTCCAGATGTGATAAACTGAAAACAGTTAGCTGAAGTTCACTTAGGGCCTGGAAGGTTCATTTTTCCTACTGAGTCAGGTGATCAAAGGCAAATGTGAACATTCCCATAGTGTGATGGTCCCCAAATCTTTGTAGCATCTGAGAGGAAGGTACAAGATTTCATTTTTTTTTTTTTTACTGTATGGTCAGATGGAATATGTTATTTTTCAGGATTCTAATATTCTCACACTAAATATGATCGAGCCAAACTAGTCTGCAGTGAGACAATGAGGGACTCTGTTTCTGAGCTACTTACAAAATCTGAAATCTCTCAAGGTGGGAGTGTGTGACACTAAGACAATAAAAGAGCTTAATTATCCAACTGTCAACTAAACACCTGCAAAAAACAGAAGCATCAAAAACATTTGAAGGTATTTCAACTTCCATGAACTTAACCAGAAATTTGAAATCAGATAATTTGGGGGGAAAAACTATTTTAATTTTGGCATTCATGTGAGTTTGCAGCTTACAATCCTCCCATGTCCTTATATTTAATACTTGGGGTGGGGGAGAGGGAGGCACTCCAATCTTTGCAATCAGGTCTTGCAAGGAAAAGCTAAGCTCTCACGGTGAAAAGAACAGTCTTTATGCAAAAGCCTTACACCAAAGTGGTGAAGACTCAAGAGGCTCGCATTAATAAATACTGATCGATTGATTTCTTTGGAAACTGATCCTAACTTCACTGCCTCCCATTTCCCTATCTTCTCCACAAACATTTTGCCAGTATCCACCCCCCCAAGTATAGTTTTCCTTTACCCTCCCTCCCCAACCCCTCCCTTTATCTCCTTGAAGACTGTCTGGTCCCACACACCACCTCTCCCTCCAGCCTGCCACAGCCTCCTGGTTTCCTTTGCTCCGGTCTCTCCACTCTCACCCTGCACAGATACCCAATTCATCATCATAATTACCAATTTTATGTCATTCTCTTGTTCAAAATCATTCCTTATTACTCACTGCTTATTAAGCAATGCTTAACCTTTGGGGGGCATCAACCCCTTTCAATATCCAATAAGGGCTGTGGACCTTGGAATATTGCATAACTCACACAGGTTTTTGCTTACAATTCAAGGGGTTCGTATACACCCTTGAAGCCTGGGGATTTGTGACCTTTAAATAAGAAACCCAAAACTATGAAGCATGAACTGTGTGGTCCTTGATTCAGTTTTCCTGCAAGCTGGCATCAAATTATTTTTCAAGCCTTATATTCTGTCAGAGTACCCTTAATCACAGACAAGAGTGAAGTCTACACTGAGCACCCACAGTGTGCCAGGAACTACTCAGAGCCCCAAAGACATAGCAGCAAATAAAATAACTAAGCTTCTACTGTCGCTCATATTCTAGAAACCCACGGCTATCCCGATGTGTCTTGTCACATCTCAACCTACTACTGCATATCCTCAAAGGTGTGCAATTCCTACTTTTAGAAACCCAGCTCGTCATGTATCTTGAACTCTTTTCAGTCAGGTTTGTTCTCTACTCTCAGTTTACCTTGTTTCCTCATCTCTGTGATGATCCCCGTACCTGGAATCCTTCACCTCTCTCCCCATCTACCAAATATACAAAGGCAATCTCAAGCCTCTCTCTTTTCAGGAAGTCTTTCTACAAGCTCTTCAGCTCACAATAAAACTCTCTTCTTATAATCTCCATCAGCGATCTTGTACTTTTTCATATACTGCCTATAGCACCTCTTTAGAGCTGTCTCATTATACAACTTACTATTATTGATTAATTCTGCCATGTAATCTGTGAATTATCGCCCCATCTCTGGAAAGGGGGACCATGTTATAGATTTCTATTTCCTGGCCAATGCTGTCCATCACAGTGCCTCTTACACACACCACCACTAAATCTCTCTTTGTTGGTTACTGCGGATTGACGGCAAGAGATGATGCCACTGGAGTGATAAAACTTCTCCCTAACTTTCAGGGGTTATCCAGAGAAATTTCAGAGAAGCTTTGTCTGCTTGGGGATTGATAGCATGACGAAAGTGATGCACAACTTAGCAAAACCACCCAACCACTGTTATTCATCATTCTGACGGTGAGCCACCTAGGTGCAGTCATCAGCATGCAGACAATACGTAATAAGGTTGTTTATATTCTAAATAATAATTTGCTTTTGCCATCTACATATGGCAGAGATTGGACACATTCTTATCTGACCTAACCTTCATGTTAATACCTGAATCACAATCTTTGAAGGCAACAAAGGGCATCTTAAGACAAACAAACAAACAAAACCAGATAGCAGATGATAATGGGTGTAGTGAATGCAGCCTTGTTTGGTGCTATTAGTCACTGTAAATGCATCTGCTATCTCTGTCTGCATCTATAACCCTCACCATCATTTCCTCTCAGAGTAAACAAATGTTGCTTATAAACTTCCCCATACAGCCTGCCTTTGCAGGATTTTCTAACCTACCAATGTGCTTAACAGAATCAAATGCCTTGTTAAAACCGAGTATATGGCATACAAATTACAATGCTATTCTTAGGACTGTATCAGAGATGGTGTGACTAAATTTCTTAAGCATGATACTTGTTTTCTTTGAAACCTGAAAGAACAATATGTCTTGATTGTTATACTGGCATGTACAGTTCTACTCATGCCTATGCAATGGCACAGTTGATATGCTTTTGAAATTCTGAAGAACGTCTTCTACCTTCCAGAGCCTGGGGCGATCTCCATGTGGGTTGCTATTTACCCCAGTGGCAGATTTCCATTAAGCTACAATCACCAAATGCTCCACCAAATGAGGATTGTTTGATAGTAAAAAATATGAGTGTATCTCTATATAAGTATAACGTTATTTGTTATTTGAGCTTATGTCCTATACTAACCACATAGTAGTACTGAATTTGCTGAAATCGTTAATGGAGATGATGTTTATTGTCAACTTGAGAAAAGATCATTAATAACACTAAAAGCTAATATTTACTGTGTGGTTGCGTAGTACGTGTTAGGAATTATCGTAAATATTTCACAGTCACCATCTTACAGATGAGGAAACTGAGGCATAGAGAGGCTCAGTACCTTTCTCCAGGCTTCACATCTAGTTTGGAGAAGCCAGAATTTGAATCCAAGCAGTCTGGCACTAAATCAATGCTCTTTTTTTTTTTTTTTTTAAAGATTTTACTTATTTTTTTGACAGAGATAGAGACAGCCAGCGAGAGAGGGAACACAAGCAGGGGGAGTGGGAGAGGAAGAAGCAGGCTCATAGCAGAGGAGCCTGATGTGGGGCTCGATCCCATAACACCGGGATCACGCCCTGAGCCGAAGGCAGACGCTTAACCGCTGGGCCACCCAGGCGCCCCTAAATCAACATTCTTAATCATTATGTTTGTTATACTACCTTTCATTTATTTAGTTCCACTCTTAAACTGGGAAGTAGGGGCAACACTAGCCGCACCCTGTCTTGCCATGTCAGGGGAAAAATGATGCCAGACATTTATCATGACTCCAAACATATGGTGTTCAATGGGTTGGTCTATAGATAGGTGTCTAATATTAATAATGTTGAGTTTTCCTCCAAGGAACGTTTACTTTCACAACAAAACATGTTCCATGCAATTGTTTATATTATTGACTTTGTGATGATCAACGATTTGTCTGACTAGATGGTTCCAGCTAAAACAAGCACAAAATCACCAGGAATGCTTCCGTTCTTTCTATAACATTGGGGAGAGGGTACTAGGCAAACCATCACAGGTATTTTCTCTGATAGCTTCTGCTTCTGTAGCATAAGAAGAAATGCACTAATCAATATCACATTTTGGTCTACTTCGAGCATGACCTTTAATGCAACTCTGAAACAAGCTTCTCTGTTAACACATTTACTAAAAGACCAGCAAAACTTTATTTGGTGAATATTTTGATTGGCGTGCAAAGTCAGGGCTTCAGACTTGGAATTAATGCTGAATTTGCTGACTCTATAAACAAGGGCCACCGGCCTTCTGTATCGCCTCTATATTCCTCAAGCATGTATCAGTCTGAATCATCTATTTGACACTTAGTATTTACTTGCTGTTACCATTAATTTTACTTACTCACTTCTATGGTTTTGCATGCCTGCATCTTACATTGCCAGCCTCAGGTCCTTGAACCATCTCTACATCGTGGATTTGGAGTCCAAACTAATGGCCTAACATTGCCTTAGCTCTGATTTCTCTGGCTGTTGGAAAACCTCCAAGGAAACAGACACTAGGACAAGTGGCAATATCAAGACAAGTTACCTGGGCTGCCCTGACCCTGTGGTCATCTGACATCTGGTCGTGTTCTCTAAATTATTACTGTACTTGGGACCTATCTGCAGGTTTTTTGAAACTCTATCAGATCATTTCATGTCAATGAACATTTATTAGCCCTTAGTTATGCAAAAGTTATACACTGCTTATGCATGCTACACAAATAAAAACAAAATATAGCCACTACTGTGGAAGAGGCTGCACTTAAGTAGGAGACATATATCTTTGAACAGTTTCCAGTTGGTGTTCTAAATAGGGAAATGCAGAGGCATCCAAAGGGCTTGTCATGAAAACTCAGAAAGGATCACCAGGCCAAGTGGGAAAGTGTTCCACAGGGAGGGAAGCAAAGGCCTGGAGTTGGGAAACAGCCTGGTGTAGAGCGGGCCACAGAGAGATGCAGAACAGGGGGAAAAGAAGTTATGTGTGTTGGGGGAAAGTTGGATCATGTATTTCTTTAACTGGCACCCCCACCCCCAGCTCCTTCATCAATTTTTACATATTTTCCCTCCTAATATTTCCCACCTAAAATTTTTTTGTAACATCATTTTCCTCCTAATATTATTACTTCTCCATCCCTATTATTATTGGCCCACTGTGGTAGTCTTCTAACCAAAAACAAAGGGGCTCTGGAGTTTCAAATGAAGTTGGAGAATCACTGCGTAGATGTTGAAAGAACAAGCATGTCACGGTTTTGGGACCCTGCACACACTGCTTGCTTCCTCTTACCCACCTTCCCCGTGCGTGTGACTAACGAACTACTCAGCTGCATCTAGAAAGCCTCTGCCCCTTCTCCGACAGTAACACTAAACCTGCTCCTCACCCAGCTCTCGACGCTGTCACGGTGACTCTTATCCTACCATCCTGCAGTTGCTTGTTTGCAGATTTGTCTCTCCACCAGAATATAAGTTCTTTGAGGGCAAGGACTATATGCTAACTGTGTCCTAACCCCAGCACTAGCCACAGCTCCTTGCTCATAAGAGGCGATCATTTAGGATTTGTGAATGAAAGAAAAAGAAAAAAGTGAATTACTGCTACTCTCTCCCAGCTTCTACTATTAAGCCTGGTAGTAATAAAACGTGCAGATCAAATTGTACAGATAAAATCAGTTGTCTAGAAGTAGTGTTCCCATGTGAAGCAAGCTTCCTCTGTGTGGCCAGGTGGACTCTAGCTAACAGGATGCTGGACTGTTGCAAGTGATTAGCCCGGCAGTCCTCAGGCCTGGGTGGTGCACTGAACTGTGTTAGGCTGCTAGTCTGACTCCCTCAGTAACAGAGCCTCGGTGAAGGTGGCTGGTGAAACCCCTTCACTATCGACAATGCCACAGTTAATCAGAGGGAACTATTTGGATTATAAAACCATTACACGCCAAGACTATGTCTCTGTAGGACCTAGTAAACAGTCAGTGCCTATTAAGTGTTGACTATTAATACAGTCTTTTCACTAAAAAATAAGACAATCAGTGGAACCACCATCCTAGCATGCTAATTAATTCTCTGTGTGAAAAGAAATGCTAATCTCCATTTTAAAACATCAATCATGGAAAATAAACTAAAATGTGACCAGATTTTAAAATGCTACTTGTTCTAAAATCAGATGTAAATGAAAGCTTCCAGGATTCTGTAAGAGGCGATTATATGGTGCTAAGAAACTCCATTTAAACTCAATCTTCTAGGAAACTTTAAAATACTTTTTCCAGTTTGAAACTGTTCCCTAATATCACCCTTTATATGCTTTCCTTGTCTAAGAAGCTTTGCTCTATAAAAATTTCTCCCAATTTCTAAGTGAAATATTACAGGATTTCCCAGAAGCATTAGCGACGGTTCCTTAGCAACTGTTGATATGTCTGAAAACAACCTGAGACAATCTTCTCTGAGACATATAGTCTCTCCCTCTCTCTGCTAACAGAATTCCACAATATGGCACAAAAGATTCGTGTGGCTAAAAATAGCTGCCGACACACATTTTTAAAGCTGACGGATTCTTAATGATTTAAGTCTTCCATATCGCAGCTTGGGATAGGCGCACCTCAACAACAGTATATCAAAGGGTTCTGTGCAGAAAGATTTTAGAATCTTTTTCTTTTTTAATCACACCATTAACACTCTTGACATTTCAGAAATAATGTTTATCGATTTTGGTGTTAGCACTCCCATAAATTAAGTGATGTAATGGACGGAATTATTGTGGTACTATAAAGAGCGTGTCATTCACATTGTTAACTACATATTAGAAAAAGCACACACTCTGGATTCATGTAAAAATACCCCAAATCTGGATAGTAAATAGGAGATGAAGGAAACTGACATATTCCAATGATTGATGATGGGTCTATCTCCACCATTCCCTCCTGGCTGTTGTATCAAAAACAACTGAATTTGTTTAATAAAAGCAAGCTATAATAGCAATGATCATTCTACACACACACACACACACACACACACATGCCACCCAAAGATAAAAATAAGACACATAAATTCAAGGTTATTCACCCCAAAGAAGTCAGTATAATGAAACGTATTAGGAAGGGAGAAAAAAAGCATTTAGAACCAGTAGCAGAAAAGAACCACATGGTACAGAAAGCAAAAATGGCCCCTAATAATCTGTGAGCTATAAGCTTCGACAGTTTACATCTTTCACTAGAAGAAGAAAGTCAGAGTCTGGCCAAAATCTGTGATGATGATTCTGGAGTGGAGGTAGGTAAAGATGAAAATGATAAAATCACCGTGTAATGGGCAGATTGAAAGAATTCGTCTGGGGTGTGTGAGTGTGTGTGTGTGTGATGTGATATATATAGGAATCATACCTTATAGGGTTATTATGAGGAGTAAACAAGCCATCATTTCTCCATTTTATATAGGAGGACACTGAGTTTCCAAGGAAGTTAAGTAACTTACTCAAGGTCACATAGCTATCAAGGAACTAGGCAGAGGCTGATGTCTGTCTAATTGCAAAGCCCATGACCTTTCCAACTTCACTACAGGTCTAAGCATTCTTACAGAAGTTGAGCAGTTTGCTTCTAGGAAATGGGTTGCAAATAAAAAGAGAATGTAAGTTGTCGCTACTATCTTTGTTCTTATAGCTGTAAACTCGAATCTATTGAAAACTTAATAGCGTGAGTTTTATTGGCTAGGCATATTAGAATAATCTATTGCTAGGCTAAGACATTTCCTGGTCACAGGTTAAGTATCTAGAAGAGGCTTTTGCTGAAGTGTTGCCCGTCTGTCATTGATCTCCCATTCTATACATATCCAATTAGCAGTTTTGAAGTCACACAAGTTGCTGAGGTGACTAATTTGATTGTGTTATTTCAAAACAATAATATTACTGTGGATATAATGACTAATTTTACCATATCAGAGCATCAAAATCCATTCATTCAAGAGTCCATTAAATAAGTCTGAATATAAATTAATAATATATGTCTGTGTTCTAGTTTGAATACCCAGAAAGAAAAGTACTTGAAAATAAAAGGGCAGAAGATTTATTTTTAGTCCAGGATATACTGAAGAGTTAATAGTCCTAAGCCAGTGTGGCTCAGGGCCAGAGCAAAATTCACTAATTTGAATCTCTTTTTGTTGCCCTTCCTCTTTGCTCTCAAACAGACAAGCTAATAAGCAGTGAGGACATATCTAGGAACTATAGAATATTTCTGCAGTTTCTATTTTCTAAATCATCAAGCTGTTCTTTAGTTTTATAGAGCAGTTTTTCAATTGTTGAGGATCTTTCTGCAGAAAGGCAATTTGATTTCTATCCTTGGCTTTTCGATTTTACATTCCATCATCACTAAACATTGATTAAGCTTGCTGCAATACACTCCCTTCTATTTGGATCTGTGAATACTCAGAAAGTCATATTTATTACAATGTATCAATCGGGAAATATTTTAAAAATATGCTTAATGCAGGTGCTTCATTTATCAGTGTTAACCTTTGTTTATTTGTTTCAGGAAAAAATGAACTGATGCTTCTTAACAAATATGGCACATCTAATTCAAATGTTTTTTTTTAAAGGATATGTAAAAAGTAAAATTCTTTTTCTGAGAATATCATCATTTAAAAAAAAAACTCAGGTCTGGTAAACAGCTTTCTAAAATGACTGAATAATCCTTATCTCCTGGTATCCATTCCCTTGTGCAATCTCCTCTCCCTGCATGTGGGCTGGACCTCATTACTCTCTTCTAATGAGTAGAATATGGCCAAAGTGATGAGATGTCACTTCCGTGATTAAGCTACAAAAGGCTGTGGCTTCTACAATGCTAGCTTCTTCTCTCTCGCTTTCTTGTCCTCTCATTTCCTCACTCTGATGGAGCATATTGCCATGTTGGAAGATGCTCTATGGAGAGACTCATATGGCAAGGAACAAAATGAGGCCTTGTCCAACAGCCAGCGAGGAAGTGAGTCCTGTCAACAATCATGTAAATGAGCCAGAAAGTGGATCCTTTCCAGTTGAACCTTGACATGACTGCAGTACTGTGAGAAACCCAGGGCCAGAGGACCCAGCTAAGCCGTGCCTGTTTTCCTTACCACAGAAACTGGAAGACAATAAATGTTTTAAGCCACTAAATTTGGGGGTAATTTGTTATATAGAAATAAATAACAAATAAAAGCTCTAAAATGCATAATGTCATCATTCATACTATTTAGTAAATATTTATAAGAGCTTCTATGCCAGGCACTTGGCTAGATCCTAGGAATGCTGTGGAGAATGGAACACATGTGGTCCTTGTCCTCTGGGCCCAGGAGAAGACTGCCCTGTATGCCCTTCTCTGACTGTCACTTGCATTTGGTTCTCCACAGGGACTTTGTTGAGTGTTTACTGCACGTGATGAGAGAGGCCCTTGGCCTCAGCGACACACTCTCCCATAGAAGGCCATTGGTCTGAACAATTATCCCCTGCTCCGAGGGGCTGACAGTCTTCTTCTCAGCTACGACAAGAGCTCTGAATACGCAGGTAGTAACATTTTATTACTCAGATTCTTTTACACATGAAGGGTAAGAACAAGCCCTGAATAAATTTTTCTCATATTAAAAAAAAAAAAACGTATCCCATTAGTCTAATCATAATAGTAATTATAATTGGAACTCAATTATAATTGTTGCAACAACAATGCAACTTCAAATCTTTCATAAATTAGTAGTTTTCATCTGCTTCTACTAAATTATTGCTATCAGGCTTACAAAATATCATACATTTAGCTCATTGTTATGCCCATTTTTTTTTTTTTTTCTAGTCTTACCTGTCAAAAAACTCAACTCTATTCACATTGCCTTCAGATTTTGGGGCACGTTCTTCCGGTGGTAAATCTGTATTCCTGAAGATCAATTACATTTTTAGAAACACCTTAAGTCATTCAATATTTAAATATCTGTGGATTATGAAGCAGTGTTCAAAGATTACCATGTGGGAGTCCCTAAGTATGAGCAGACATTTCACTCTTCTAGCTTCTGGAAGCACAGTTAGGCCAAGGAGTAGTTGAGGAAGTACAAAGAAGTGACAGCGAGGCAGAAACTCATAATCAAACTGTGAAATCAACCCCAAATGTTTGGGATCAATTTTTTTTTTCAAAAGTTACCTTAAAAGACAATATCTAAGGCCCAAGGTGGAGAGAACACAACTCTGGTTTGAATAATTCATAAGAACATGTCAACATAAAAGAGAGAATTAGCAGAGATCAGAGAAAATAGAAGTCAGAGAGCAGACTTGGGCAGTGTTCATGTAGCACCGTCCAGGACAGAGAATTCTAGGAGGATTAATCCATGAGCTAAGCACTGGATTTAATGACGATCACAAAAGATATGGACCGTGCTCTAAGATATGGACGAACTCCACATTTTAGTAGGGCAGATGACAGACAAAGTGACTAGTCTAACCAGCAGGAATATGCATGGTGGAGTTGGCCACACCAGGCTAGATGTTGCCTTTAAAATCATCAAACTCTCCTTGCTGTGCTTCTAGGCTCACCAGCTAATACTCTCATTATAAGATGGCTTCCAATAATCTTCCTCAATGCTGATCAGCTAACATGAGCTTTCACCTTCATTTGGCATAGTTATAAATTAATACACGGACATTCTAAGTTTTCCCTACTAATCACTTAAGTGGTTAGCATTCTCTGAGCTTTGCCCAAAGACCTGAAGGAAGGTGGTGGCCAGAGGAAAAAACGTCACCAAGGAGGACTGGGAGAAGCACTTAGAAGGGAGAGGAGAGATGACGAGTCAAAACTACGGTCAGGAGGAACCAAACTCTAAGCCTGGAGGATAAGAACTTGTTTCAAGTCCAAAGGAAAAGTATGAGACAGAAATGGGAGAGTGAGAAGCAAATTCAATGTCTCTGAGTTAAGATAAGTTAAAAATGGAATAAAGCCAAGGAATAAATAAAGGAAAAAAGTTCAAGACTAAGTGAAATCAAATATGTCACTAGTTATGGTTTGTTTGCTGGCCTGAGAAACTGAGAGAATAGTAGAATCATTTATTGAAAGGAAAAAGGGTTGATGAGAGGAGGAGTGGACTGGGGAGGAGGAATATCAATCCTATCTGGGCCACTTTAAGTTTGAGATGCCATCAAACTACCATACAGACTGTTTAAATAAATTACTCTGAACTGCACAGGAATCTCTGGGCTGAAGATTGAACTTGAGTCACTGGCAAGTAAAACTTATTTAAAGACATGGAACCAGATAAAACCATTTATGAAGAGAATGCAGATACAGAAGGTCTCCTAAGCCCTGGGGGCACTCTAGCACTGGCAGGTCTAACACAGGATTAACTCGAGAAGTGGGACTGCTGGGTCGAAAGGCATATAAATTTAGTAGTTTTTCTAGATACTGTCAAATTGATGTCCACTGAGATTGTACTTATTTACTCCCAATACCACAGTTTGAAAATACCCTTTCTTCCCATACTCTTCTCAGTACTATGTATTTTCAAACATTTAGGGGCGCCTGGGTGGCACAGCGGTTAAGCGTCTGCCTTTGGCTCAGGGCGTGATCCCGGCGTTATGGGATCGAGCCCCACATCAGGCTCCTCCGCTATGAGCCTGCTTCTTCCTCTCCCATTCCCCCTGCTTGTGTTCCCTCTCTCACTGGCTGTCTCTATCTCTGTTGAATAAATAAATAAAATCTTTAAAAAAAAATTTATATCTTTGCTAATATGGTATTTATATCTTTGGTTATAAACAACATGTCAGTATAGTTGTAATTTCCATTCTTCTTTGTAGGAGAAGGCTTGAATATCTTTTCAAATATCTAAGATGCTTATTTATGAATTTCCTGTTCATAATCTCTGAAGGGAAAGTTTTTCAAGACAGGCGATAGTAAAGGTGCTTCTACAGCAATGGGAAGGACCCCATGGCAGGAAGACATGATGATGTAAGAGATGAAGGGTGTTACTGTGGGAGTCATATCCCTGAGAAGGAAGAGGATCCAGGGCAGAGGCAGGGGCTGTGGTTGGAAAGGGGCTGGTCCACTTTTCCCACAGTAACAGTAATAGAGGTCAAGTGTCTGGGTACAGACATTGGTAGGCTTGAGGGTTCATGCTAAGAAAATGAGGTGGCAGGCACCTGATTATGTTTATTCTCACTGTGAGGTATGGGGCGTGCAGGGCAGAGGAGCTTGAGCAATGAGAGGAAAAGGTGTGAAATAGGGGAGTAGGAAAGTGAATATACCACAGGAATGGTATCGGACGTCCTGGCCATCTTTGTGTCCTTTTCAGATTTATGGTCATCACTTTGAAGTGGGCTTCAACAATATGGCTGTGTGACTTTTCCCCCCCCAGAGATGTTCAATTGCTTGGAGATGTGCATGACATGAGAGAGATGTAGGATATTAAGGGGTTTGGAAGAGAATGATCTGGGTCGTAGAGCCTACACCCACTCTGGAGAGGTGTGAGAATGTTGAGGTACAGAGGTGGTCTGTGAAAAAGGCAAAGGGGCAAATGGACTGAAGGACTCAGTGCATCCGAGAACTGCTGGAGCGGGAATACCTGAGTATGAATGAGAGGCAGTCCTGAGAGATCAGGATGCTGGACAGCGAAACAGCCCTCGCCACAAGGTGCTACAGATTTTATACAAGGCTGAAGGGGGCATGAGCCTCACATTGCAGTCAGAGATGTTCAGGAAAGAGAAGGCTGCAGGGGAAGAGAGAGCCAGATTCATCTAAAGACAGTAACTGAAAGGAATAGTCAGTGGAAAGGCTGAGAATAGTTGAAACTTCTGCCCCCATGGAAGAAGAATTCCAGACAGCACAGTGAAAAGTACGGTATGGAGGGAGAAGTGGGAAATATAGCTGAGGGACAGAAAGGCCAGAAGGGAATGAATCTGAGGATCCAGTAGAAGTGAGATGAGTGGAGGCCATTACACCATGGGTAGAGAATGATCCAGAATCATAGGTTATATATAGGAAATAATAAAATCATATTGTACTCTAAGATATTAAGAAATGAGGCAGCTTCCATAAATGTACACATTATAATGATCTATAAAATAAATAGTAAATTCCTAGCAGATAAAACTGCAACTGGTTCCCTTTGGACTTAAGATTTTAGAATCCCATTGTGCACTATGGAAAGAAGCTCGTTCTATGTTTTACAATTGGAAGCTACTGTGCCGGAATTAAAACCTGGAAGTTTTCTTTATGATGATAAGCCTCCTTATCTCTATAGGAGAAATTTTAAGTTCTAATTAAACTTCTGAATTAACCTAAATGGAAGCCAAGCTCATTTAACAGAATTCTAGAATTTCAAATTATACGGAAACTTAGATGTCATCTAGTTCAACCAATCCCTCCTAAAGAAAAAAAGGGGGGGGAGTTTCCAATGATCCTCCCCTCCTCCAAACTCTCCAACTTTCTCAGCACATATCCTTTAACTTTTCTCTTGACTAAAATCTGACAGCCCCTTAAAACTCTCTTTTCCTTGCAATCCTCTCAAATAGAAACTCAGTGCTGGGGTGGGGAGGGGAATCCCTCCCACTGCCAATTCCAACAGCCCCTGCCCAACCTTCAACAAAAAGCCCCAGCTCAAACAAGTTCCATGTCCAGCATGGTTCCAACTAGGAAATAGACAGGTTGGAAAAAAAATTCAACATGTTAGAAGGCATCCAAGAGTTACAAAAACATGGGATTACAGGACAAAGAATCAGGAGGAAAAGGAAGCCCAGCAAAGTGAAGCTGGAATTTGGAGCTGCCTCTTGCCTTTGTGACTGCTGATTCTGTAAGTTCAGAGTCCACCAAGGAAGAGGGCCCCTGGTAAACACATGAGGATTTTGGATGGGATTTAGAAAGCCTAACTCCAAAAGTAAGGGTACTGGAAACAGATCAGTCCTTATAGCAACTGAAGCCCAGCTTCGAAACATCTCAATCCTTAACTGGATCAATGTGATCAGAAATTGTTAGTGCCCTAAGCTAGCTAGCTGCCTGCCTAAAGCAGAAATAAATCCTCTCTGGAGAAAAATAACATTTTACAGAGCCTTAGATTATCTAAGTTTTATACTCACAACATCTGGATCCTAATGAAAAGAAGCTATTAAATATGTAGATAGATGAAAAGATTCACCAAAACCCAAGAGAAAAAACAGACAATAGAAACAACCCCACGATCCAGATAAAGCATTTTGCAGATATGGACTTCAGACTTCTATTAATATATTCAGGACAAGCTTGAGCATTTTGGTAGGAAACTGGACTTTTTTTAATGAACTAAATTAAAACGCTAGACACGAAAATACTATAACTCAAATTTAGATCTCAATGAAAGGCTTTCTTTCATAGCATATTTACACAGATGAAACTGGAAGATAGGTCAGGGAAAAAAAATCTAGAATGAAGCATAGAAAAACAAAAATGGAAAGGAAAAGATCATGACAGACATATAATATATGGTAAAGAGGTCTAAATACCAGTAATTAGAGTCACCAAAAGAGAGAATAGAGAGCCTTGGACAGAAGCAATATATTTAAAGAGGAAATGGCCACAAATTTTCAAAAACCAATGGAAAACATCAAGCCACACATTCAAAGGGAACCATGAATCTCAAGGAGGATAAAGACTAGAAAACATACATATAATGGCTAAAAAAACCAAGAAGTTAATCTTGAAAGGAATCAGAGGTAAAAAAAAAAAAAACAAAAAACCTACCTTCAAAGAAGCCACAGTTAGACTGATAGCTAGACAGTACTACATCTATAGAAGAAATCATATCTTTTATTAAAAACCTTCCCATAAAGAAAACTCCAGACCCAGATGCTTCATTGATTAATTTTCCCAGACATTTAAAGAAGAAATAACATGAACATAACATAAACTTCTCCAGAGAATAGGAAAAAAAAGATCCCTTCCCAGCCCATCTTACGAAGGTAATGTACCCTTGATATCTGAAACTAAAAAAAAAAAAAAAAAA